>NC_056744.1:204322077-204519577 GCF_019279795.1 Protopterus annectens | reverse complement strand
CTGGAATACAATGGGTCATCAGCATAGACCATTGCCTCTGATGGGCTTTACATCTTGGCTCTGGGAATACAAGTGCTGGGCAGGACGTTTTCTATTTGCCTCTGTAAATGACATAAGTTTAACAATAACGTGTTTGACTTACAAGTTTTCCACAGCATGAAGGATGTTGATATCTATAACATTGTTGAAATATATTACAAAGGTACACAGTGCACATCAAACATAGTAGGACATACTTCCTTTCATTGCAGATATGATCAGATAGGCAGTGGTACCTTAATCTTTGTAAAAGAACACCAAAAAGCAACATGCCAAGAAGACATCTTAGTAGTATACAGATAAAACCAACACATAGAAACCTTTATGAAATTAAAAAAATAATAATAACAGATACAACAGGAAAGCAGATACTATTTAGTTTTCAAAAAAGTACCCTTCTGCACCTGAAATTAGAGTGATGTATATAAACGCTGGCATTAAACAAAACAAAGTACTTTAAGTATCATGGGAAATAGTGGAGGGAAACTTTGCTTATGCATGTATAGCAACTGTAGTTTTGCTCCTAGTCTTAAAAGTTGATTATTTTTTTAAAGTACAGTTCAGAGATAAAGAAAGAAAACAAAGCACCTCAATGAATGCACAAATTATCTTTCTAGAGGTTTTCAAAATCAAAACAAGAAATGTATTTTTGATCACTGCCCATAACATTGGAAGACAGAGGTGATGCGGTATCCTGAATGGAGGTAACAGGAATCATACAGTAGTTGGCTCAAGCTTTCATTCTAAATTATCAGAGCTGTAGCTGGCTCATTAGGTACCCAGTACTTGTCTCCAATCTATTAACCCTCAGTACTAAGCTGAGGATGAAAAGAGCAGGTGTTTCTCTCATCAGTTTCTCCCCCCCTTCTTTCACAAGGAGGAAGACTACCATGTCCTAATACTATATGCCATCAATGCTCTACATGAAAGCAAAAAAAAAAAAAACACATCCATTCTCTGATCTGGAGCTCTGCCATTACAGGTCTTCCCTAAGCCTGCATGATCTATAAGAGGAAAAAAAATTCTCTGATCTGGTGCTCTTACTTACTTGCATAAGAAGGAGCACTAGGGCCTAATTTCTTTATGGTCTACTGTCCATCTCTCACAGTTACATGAGGAGCAAAAAATAAAAATTAAAATAAAGAAAGAAATGAATAAATACATAACAGATCTGCCAATTACATCCCCCAAATCCTTGCATTCGTGGCAGATGCCCCCTTCACCCCTCTCTAGCTACGCTTTTATAAATGAGATATTCATTTTGTGTACACAATACTTACTAATTATTCAGATGATGGTAAATGAGCTTTGGTAACAAACAAATTTGTCCAGGGACGTTCTCAGAGAGGGTTAGATAAATATAGTAATGGAAATTCAAAGGGTAAAGGGAAATGAAAGGGTTAAATGGGAATGAAGGATGATTGGGAAGAAATGAGGTAAGGGTAGGGAAGGGCTTAAAGGGTTTATGCAAGTGTAACTGGCTAAGGAATCACATTTTGGCGTGAACTTACTAAGGCAAGTGTTTTATGTCTGAGACTACCTGTAGGTATTTTGGAGAGCAGGTATGCCTCTAGTAATAGTGAGGCATGGAAGTGCTGGGTGAGTTATAATTTTTTCCCTTGATTCATGTATTAAAGGATTGATGTCTGAGTTAATTTACCTCAGTTGTTGGGGAGATGGGAGAATGCCTCGTGTCTGAGCTGAGCTTCATGTGGGGTTAGGGTAGGTGTTTGCTGGGTATGGTCTATAACTATAGGCAAGGTGTTAAAGAAGGAGTGGAAGAGAGAGAGAGAGAGAGAGAGAGAGAGAGAATGAGAGGGAGGAAAAGAAAGGAAGGGGAAAGAAAAGAAAAATAGGACAGAACAATGCAAGGCACATATAAGGCAGATTCTTAGTTGTAATGGCAGGGCTGGTGGTACCACATCTGCAGTTGTTGTCTTTTTTCATTCGTTTTGTTTTTATTGTGCCCCTGTGAGGATCTGTGGTGATGAAGGTTTATCTTCTGTTGCTTTTCAGTGAGGGGAAGTGCTGTTTAGATTGTCTGTAGCTCTGGTTGTTTCTCCCACCATGGTCGTGGCTTTGTCCAGATGCATGTGCCCAGTTTGGAATCAGAATACTTGTTCTGGCAATTCAGTGGTTATGGGGCAGCATTTCTGGGGTTCACATCTAGGATTTGATTAATGCGTTTTGTGTGGGCTGCTGGAGTGAGCCACGAATATCTTTTTGTTGGCTACAAGCTCCCTAAGGTAGCAGCGTATTACTTGTAGTTAGTCATGCATGATAATGTAGATTGAGTAAACTGCCCAAGCCATATCCACCGGATTTGTTCTGCAGTAGTGGTGCCTTACAAAATGATCACTACAGAATGAAAGCTCTATTAGATCATAATAGACAGTAACTGATGCATTTATATGTTGTCTTGCTAGTGTCATAAGTTTGGTGATCATCATCACAGAGGCAGAAATTCTGATAGTCTTTATACAGAATCCCATGTTTTCCGCTGAACTCTTGGGTGTGTAATGAAACCACGGTGTAAGAAAAAAAATGTCTAAAACATTTTTTTTTCCTCATTTAAAGGGACATTGTAAAACAGAATGGCAGGTGTGCTGAAAGCATACATGCACTTATTTTACCAGTTACAGGAAAGGGGCTGCATTGGAGGTAACAAAGGGTGGCTCCATGTCTGCAAGAGACAAATCTTGAGGTAGTGGTACACTGTGTGGCCAGATGCATTTGTGTTTTCTGCTGTTGTTTAGGTTTTTCAAAATGAGAGGGTATGTGTTTGATTGCTGTTTTTGAGTGTCTGGAGTTTTGGTGTTGTGTAGGGAATGGAGTTTTAACAGCTTGTGATGTTAATAAGGTTTACTGATGGTTGAACAGGCTCACGGGCATTGGGAGCATATTCCCTGGTGAAGACAGAGCTGCAAGTATTGGCAGCTGGTTACGCATACGCCCTGTGAAATTAGTGGTTGAAGGATCTCTTTGCATACCTTGCCACTGTTTCTAATTAATTCAAAGCTGCACATTCGCCATAAAGCATTGTAATAATTTTTTTTTTTTGGCAATGCAATTAAAAGTGGTCTATGCGGGGCCGTGGATTCCATTTTGCAGCAACAGGTGTGCATGCATGATGGGGGGGTTCAATTGGAGGGTCCATGTTAGTTAGCTCAGAAAGATTTTGTGATGCTTACCTTATATTGAGTGGATTACACTCGGTTTGTCTGGGTTCAGTGTTGTTTTTTGGCCCAATTTCATCACTCAATGTGGTTTACGCTCATCATTTTATTTTCTGATTAGCTTAATCTTGGAGAATATACTGATGTATCAGTTACTTGTCACCAATTTTTCCTTGTGTGTTTCATCTGTTCCCAGTTCCTAGGGGGTGGCATCATATCTCTTGATTAAATGTCAAAAAAAAAAAAAAAAAAGTAGGTGGGAAGGTGCAGAATTTCATAGTGTCCAGTTTTTTTCTTCACATTTCTGCTCTGTTCCTCATGGACTTTGTAATTTCTGGAATTTTGTGGAAAATCAGTGATGAATTAATTCACTGGGTGATGACAGTTATTTGAGTTCATCTTCATGTATTTCAGAGGAAGAGTGATGGCACGGGACCATTTATTCCAGCCACTGTCCAGGTTTATAACAGCTATACTTAATATATAATAGCAGCACAATTTATATTCATTTCTGTAACATAAACTCATGTGAATTGCTGCAGTATGTTCTTTCGCTGGCATAAAAGGAATTGTGGATGGATACAGCAGTGCCAGTTTACTGAGGTTAGGGGATGCGGGGCAGGGTAGTGGATGCACAGTTGATGAACTGGGTATACCCTTGGCAGTGCCTAACATGTTCATGCAGAAGTTTTGGCTTTTGTGTGCAGAATATTTACAGTTTTCATTTCTTTTGCAGATTAGGAAACGCAGAGTGGATATCAGTCAGTGGCCTGAAGGAAGTGGTCTTGAAATGTGTTGGACACTGCTATGGAGGCAGTTCCAGCTGCTGGTGTGGTGTATAATGAGGTCGTAGGTTGGAAGTGTAGCATAAGCATCGGTCCGTGACCTGAAGGAAGTGGACTCAAAAGGTGATGGAGGCTGTTACAGTGGGTATATTGGTTGCTAGGAAGGGGGTGCAATGAGGTCACAAATGAGGGGGTGCAGAGTGTGCAGCAACACTCGGTGGCCTAAAGGAAGTGGATTTGAAAGGTAATGGATTCTGTTGAGGAGGTCTGGTTGCTGGAGTGGTGAACAATTAGGCTGCAGGTTAACTTTTTTACTTCGGTACTCATTATGACATCAGAGTTGGTGCAGTTGTATAGTGTAGGGGCAAGTGAGGAGGAGATCTGTTGTGGGCAGGGTAAAGCAGGGTTGAGGATTGTTTATGAGGTGTATGAGGTACCCACTGGTGTGGTGGAGTCACAACAATCACAGTACCATTAGAAGTTACTAGGCTAATGGCTCTAAGGCTCTTACATCCTAGCCAAGTTCAACCCTTATGCCCATGTGCAGCCCCTGTTGCCCTTGTCCAAGAGGCACATTGGTGGAACCCCTGAGATGAATTTATGGCCACCTATCCAGTTGTTCAAATTGTGTTTGAAGACGGCCAATGAGGTGTTCGCTTTAACATGAAGTGGAGTTTATTCCACAGGAGGGTGTCTTCTGGGGGACAACGCTATCCTTCAAGCAGGTTCTAGTAATGTCACATACTAGGTTATGGTCTTTAGAGCAAATACCATGTGTACCATTTGACTTGTACATTGGGATAATAAGAGGTGGTTTGGTATATGTATGACTATTAAGACTTAGTAGGGTTTGATGGAACATTCTAGGCATGTGGGTGTTTTGGGGATATGTGAGGACCTGTGTGCCTCGTTGGCTATGCTGAAGTTAGAAGGCCATTGTTTTTGGATTCCTTGCACATGTGGGCCATGTTTTAATTCTTTAGCAGATGCAAAGGTAACACATGGGAAGTAAGCTTTGAGGGAAAGCTAAGGACAAGCAATGGATTAACGCTGTTAAGCTTCCTTGGTTACTGCAGTTGCATGTTAGCCAGTTTACTCGGGTTGTTTTGGGGGAGGGTTTATAAGTTGGTGTACTGTTTTACCATTATGGTACCTTTTTGCACATTTCAGAGGGATGGCCTTTTAGCAGATGGTTAGGGTTATTCATGGGGATTTGCATTTGTTTACAAATGTGACAGGAGGTGTTAGGGTGTGGGCATAATATGGGGAGGGGTGGCTTGTGGCTTGTTGGATGGGGCATTCCCAGATTGGTTATATTTGTGTTGCTTCTGCCTCTGGGAAGGATTTTGGTGGGAAAGATTTAATTACTTGTTGGCTTGGGAACAAGGTAAGGCTGTTCAGTTGGTTAACGAGGATTTAGCTGAGAGTAGTATAGCTGCAAGGGTGACAAGGCTATGTGAACTTACTAAATTTTGGTTGGGGGTTTATTGGTTTGCAGGGTTGTGGTAGGTAGGGTTGGGGTAGAACATTGCTAGAGTGGTTTAATTTGGGTTACAGGATGTTGAGGCACCCATTATAAGGAATAGTTATGATAGAGCACCACCATAGTGGTTACATTTGTTGTGTAGTTGCTTGTGGGACTGAGTTTGGTCGGAAAGATTTGGTTATTTCTCTGGCTTGGGAACAAGATAAGGCAGTTCACTGGTCAAGGAGGAGTTTGCTGTGAGTAGCATAATTATACAGGTGACAAGGGTATGTAAACTTAATCCTGGTTGATGGTTCATTGGTTTGAAGGGCTGGGGTAGGTTTGACAGTGTAAAGATTGACAGACATTGGCTATTGACAAGATAGCTTGTGTTGAGGGTTGGATTTGGTAATGGAGGTTTATTGGGCTGCATTTCATATGGCATTTTCTTTTATGGATGTTTTGAAAAGTCATTTGGAGGGTGATTGTTGGTCAGCAAATGCTATGATGTTATTAAATATTTTCTTGTTTATATTGAATAGCTGGGGTGATGGCGGGATTTCTGTTGTATTAATTGGACAGGAAATTTCATTTTGGAAATTAATATGTACATTGGGCAGTAAAACAATGCTGTACTGGTATGATGGTGTGCAATTGTTCTTGTGTGGTTTTGTGTGGCATAGGTTTAGTGTTTTGGTGGTACATTTGGCTGGTAATGACCTGGGAATCATTGTGAAGCTATTATTGGTAGTTAGGTAAGTGAGAATTTAACTAATATACAGAGGTTACGCTAGGTTAGGAGGTACTTGTTACTTTAGCATTGAAGAGGGATCTTTTTTTTTTTAATTTCAAAAATTTAGACAATTGTCTACTTTGGCTATTTATATGATAGGGCTTTGGGAGGTGATGATGCGGATCCAGTTTGGTTAGGGAGGATGGAGTACACCGAATGATATTTGGATTAATGCCTTTTAATGACCGGTTAAGTTGTTGGAAGTTTGGTAGGAGAGATGGGGAGCAGTCTGGTCAGGCTGGTGGGTGGAGAAGAGGGGCAGGCTTGCCCTCTTCTTTTCCCCCTCTGGTGTTGGATGTTCATTTCAATGAGTTGGAAAAAGAAAGTGAGCATTTGGACGTTGCTTGATAAGTAAAATAAGCGAGCAGAGGTAAGGATGCTGCTTATTTGTTTGGATGTGTAATTCAATAAATGGTAAATGAAGTCAGTGATGAGACACTGCTTCATAGGTAAAATAAGCGAGCAGAGGTAAGGTCACTGCTTATTTGGTTGGATGTGTAATTCAATTAATGGTAAATGAAGTGAGTGGTGAGACACTGATTCATAAGTAAAGTAAGTGAGTGGAGGTATGGACACTGATAACAGGGTCAGAATGAGCGAGGTCACACTGACCTGGTTAACATTACATGGTTGTTTATGCTGTGATTAATATCAACTATACTTTGTTTCAGTTCTAATTAATAAATATTGGTTAACAAAGTTATGGAAGTTTAATAAAGGTCATCAAATGTAATTCGGTGTGATGTGTTTACTGAAGATGATTGGGACAAATAATAATTACAAGTAAAAAAAAATATCTGTCAAACTACACCATTTCCATTACATTCTAACATCTGTGCAAATGAACTGGTGAGGACCAGTTTTCTATATTAGAATCAGTAAATAAAAAATCTGGATCAACACCATCTCTTGCCTTCACACAGATACTTACAAGATGCACTACTGCCTAGTTATTTTTTTAAACATCTTTATTTACATGACATAAAAAAATGGCAATAGTACATATATAATAGGAAATAAAACAAACCATACTGACATGTTTTTATTTTCATGCAGTACATATTTTAAGAATTTTCTTTCACTGCATCATTACGCAAATTGCTCAATTCATGCCTTCCCATAAATGTTACTTATTGTCATCCTGAACACTTTTGTTTGTCTTTCGGTTTTTCCAGGTAAGGGGTCGCCACAGTGGAACAGTCTGCTAATGATTGGCAGTAGATATTTACGAAACGCCGAGGTGCCAACTCGATGCCCAACCTTCAATGAAGGCACGCCCACTTACGCATGCATGTCTTTCAAACGCTACCCAACCATGGGGAGGACATACAGACTCCACACAGAAGGCACTCCCAAGCCCAGCCGAGAATCGAACGGAAGAACCTCTTGCTGTGAGGTAACAATGCTACCGCCGTACCACCGCGGCATATATTGTCATCCTGAACACTATTCTTCATATATTGTTCACGTATTGTTCCCACAAATTTCATTTACTTTTAACCTATTAAATCTCACTTCCAGTTCTTTTATCTCCTTTACAATAGTGAATATTATCAGTTGCAGTTGGTTTAGATTTTGATTTCCATTTTCTTGTAATTGCTTTTGTGTAGCCAATAGTCTGGAATACAGGTTTTAAAACTACATCTGGGCAATCTGATCCAATATGCTGGGTCAGAAGAATTATTTCCATAGTTACTCTATTTACTCCCCAACATTTTTGGCAAAGTATTCTGTAGGGAATTCTCTCTCTCTCTCTCTCTCTCTCTCTCTCACAGCACTATTTACTATCTGCTTATCATTTCCGTGCCTTTGTCTATGATTCTTGAGCTTTGCAGCTTGAGACCTGCCAAGTCAGTAACTTCCTGCTGATCAGGATAATGTTTGATACTCATCACATTTTAAATGGTCCACACTGCATCAGACATGTTATCTAAAAATGTCAGCTTTGTTGTTTTTTTTTACATTCTCTTGAAGGCAATGGGCTGCACTTTATGCAGCTTAACAGCATATTTGTTCACCTCTGCATCAGTCTTACCACCTCTTAGCCGTAAATTATGTCTTGCAACAAAATATTCAAATATTACTAAATTATTTATTGTATAGACGTTACCATTTATATGTATAATAATATAACACAGCTTTTACCCGTCCATCTTCAGAACTGTGGAATAATATCGATCATAATCTAGAACAAACGGACAACACGTGGACCATTGACTAATAAGTTGCTAAGAATTTAAACTGAAAGCACACAGTATGATTAAATGTGTTACTTTATAACTAAAAAACGTTCTTTTGATGAATTGATATGATTCAGTACTGCTTGCCATGGATATAAGCTAAATAATTCATAACAAAGTAACACTGAATATGTGACACTCTTCATATGGAACAGTGAAAGACTCTTAAGACTCAAAAGACTCAAAAATAAGAAACATTCCTAGCGACGTACACTAGTGAGTTATGCAAGGAAAATATTCACTTTCTTATTAAAAACAAACATATAAAAGCTTTTCAAAACTTGTAGAACATTAAAAAATAACATCAAACAACGCTGGTAATCAACAATACCCAAATGCAGACACAAGAAAAAAAAAACGGTTTACTATCAAAATTTCGAACTGTACTCAGTCGACTTTACTATCGTCGAACACGGAAGTTCGAAAACGGTAATATCGATGTCAAAAAAACAATCTAGGAACGGGTTTTAACATGGGACGAGGTAGGTGAAATGTTTGTAGTTAAGAATAATACTGAACACCTACCTCGACCCATGTTAAAACCCATTCCTACATTGTTTTTTTGACATCGATATTACCGTTTTCAAACTTCCGTGTTTGACGATAGTAAAGTCGACGGAGTACGGTTCGAAATTTTGATAGTAAACCAAAAAAACACATACTTTCCTCTATCTTTAGTGACAAAGGAGCATGCTGAAAGTGGCCACTAACAGAGTTTTCCAAATAATTTTTGATCCTATGTTTTCCCCGAAATAATTATAAAAATAATATAATTATCAAGTGGCTAGAAGTTCTACCACTAGAAAAATATCGCACTTGAATAAACAGAAGTTATGATTTGTTAACATTAAAATGACCAAGTTTCTCTTCCCACAAGTCTGCCTGCTGCCCTGAACTATCCCGCTCTTGTCTTGAATTACGACTTTTATATTCTTTTGTTAAGACTTCCTCCCTGCACTGCCTTGTCAGTATGCTCCCTCAAGAAGCCATCAGTGGCATCAAGTCCTATGACTAATTCTTAGAGACTTACAAAGGAAAACTACCTAAACTCCAGACTTCCTCTATGTCCTGAGGTGAGCAAAGAAGTCAAAACAGAGAGCTCTCTTGAGTTTTGTGATAAATACACTCATCAAAACAATTTATAATGACTAGTACACACATACCACAAAAATAAGTCACAGATGTATCCTGGCCTATGGCATGCACACATACTCTATATATGTGAACTCCATTAGAAATAAAACAGAAAGAAAAAATAAAAGAAAACATTTTTTGACTACCCTAAATATACAAAAGTTTATTAAAGCTTGTGTAGTATATAATAACTAACCATACTGGTAACTATAAAAATTTAAAGTGCAGAATAAAGAAAACAATTAATTCCTCTACCTTTTATGATGAGGATGCGTACTGAAAGTGGCTAGAATTATAAAAATAATAATGCTAATAATAAAAAAGGTTGACATTCCCATTGTGGATAATATCAGTAACACTCTCAATGGCACAGTGGTATCACTGATGTAATTACAACTTCATGCATCCAGGAAAAAAGGTGATTTAACAATAATGGACTTCCCAGCTTTGTGCTTCTTAGAAGCACAATTTTAAATACTTCTCCACTCTTTCTTTGCTGTGATGTGCAGTTCAGACATGTTACAAAGTGCAAGGCAATATATTAATGCAAAAATGGATTTTTAAATATTTTTATTTTGTTAATGGAATGGCCTGCCAGTTAACACCAGGCAGTAGCCAGATGCCAAGGGAGTCTTGAGCTAGATCGAGCTCTGCAGTCAACTGAAGAGAATAATTTCCTCCGTGTAATCCTGTGTAGCCAGTTTAACATAAGCCATCTGGCTTTTCTGCTGCATCTCTCTCTTTGCTGGCTACTGTTGTTTCATTCACCCTTGATCTGAATTTTTTGCAGGGTCCCCTCTTAAATCTGTCTTATTCACCTCCAACAAACCTTTTAACTAAACTCAATCAGACATACAACCACATAGCTAGATTTGCCAGCAACCTACCATACAAATCCCACCATTACCTTGCCCTCAAACAACTTCAATGGCTTGAATTCCCACAACTTCTAGTAGTATCTCAGCTTCACATTACACATTCCATACTGTATAAACCTGCCAATTGTCCCTCCCTATCTAATCTCTTATCCCCTTACAAACCCTCTCGATTCCTCCGTAGTACTGACTAAAACCTGCTGGACACCTACAGACCCAATAAAACCATAGGCAAATTACTTTACAAATACTCTTTGTCTCAAACTTGGAACAAGCTCCCTAATCATCTATGCTCTATCCACTCTCCCAACATTTTTAAAAGAGAACTAAAGAGTTACCTGTCCAACTCTCCATCCTGTACCTGTCACCGCCCCACCTAAGTATTCTTCTTCTTTCAGCATTACATCTTCTATATCACATATGTAAGTATTGTATAACTCTGTAGATATTTGTATTACATTTCTTTGATTTTAATGATTATAGTATTGCTATACATTTTTTGTAACTTTTTTTTTTATATCAAAGCTTTTCTCCCCAGGTCTCCACTGAAAATGGACCACCAGCCCAATGGACCAACCTGGTTAACAAAAGACAAATAAATAGATAAATAAATAAATAAATAAATTAAATAAATAAAGTAACAAAAATAGAACCACACATGACTAACTCAACATGTATAAATCCACAAACATAGAATGCACTGCAAAAGCAAAGCATTTCTCTGTAGGGGCTTTTTCCACCATGGGGAAAGGGAAAACTCCTCAGACATAAACACTGCATTCTTATACTATATCTGCAGTACCTGAGTGCAAGAAATACAAAAAAATGATAAAATGGCAACCAAACAACACCTGTAAGTGAAAACATTCCACATTTTATCTATGTGTGAATGTCAAAGGCATGACATAAGTTATAATTTGTATAACAAAAAACATTTATTTACATATTTATTTGTTAGCCATTCAAGTGAACTGTTTAAAACATTTTCTCTTTTCAGTCACAACCTAGGAATTTTAAGAGTAAAGAAAAAGGCATATCTGTGTAAGTTAAATGTAATGCTTGATAAAGATGAAGTTATATTACAACAATTACAACTTAACAACATGACCTTACACAGTTAAATCTTTAAGAGGTTTTAAATGATAAAAGCAGAAGTATTTTTGTCTGGAGAAGAGCTATGATTTAAGCTACTGGGAAAAAAAGAAGAGAATCTAGAAAAGATACAGAAAACAAATTTGAAAGCTTTCACTGTAGAGCCCAGTTTCCATAAACACATAACAAGAGAACTTAGAGATAACAGAGAGAGTAGTGAGGGGGAGCTGCAAACTTTAATGCATAGTAGGATAAACACAGGTGAAGGGCAGAGGCTACAGCTGAAGAACCTAGACGGTAAAGAAGAAGAAGAAGAAAATAAGGTATCTTGAAAAAGGTTAGCAATCAATTTATTATTGGAAGGGTATGTCAGTGCTCCATTCTAGACAGACAGGGGAGTATGAACTAAAAATGCTGTTTGCTGCAGTTTGAAGCTTAAGCATGGCTTAAGCAGAGGAATAGATAAACACTACTGTTCAATCTCAGCCTTACTACAGGATATGTGCCCAAAGAGTGGCGTACAGCAACAGTGGTCCCTCTCCATAAAGGTGGTGCCTCAACGGATCCTGGAAACTATCGCCCCATAAGCCTGACTAGCTTGGTCTGCAAAGCTATGGAAAGGATCATCATGGACCTCATAAATAAAGATATTGGGGACCTACAAACACTGCATCCTACCCAGTTCGGCTTTGTTAAGGGCAGATCCTGCCTCTTAAACCTGGTTGACTTCTTTGAAACAGTCACCAAGGCCATTGTGAGGGAAGGTGGTCCACACAGCCTACCCGGACCTCGCAAAAGCCTTCGATACAATACCCCACTTGGGCATTATAGATAAGCTCACCAGCTTAAATATAAACCCCTATGTCACTAGATGGATTGCAAACTGGCTCAAGGACAGAACCCACATGGTTAGAATTGCTGGAGCCATGTCAGACTCAAACCAGTTACAATTGGTGTCCCACAAGGCTCAGTCCTGGGACCTCTCTTGTTCGGTATATATTTCTCGGAGGTACAGGCCAACACGGAAGGACTGTGGCTGACCAAGTTCACAGATGACTGCAAACTGCCATAATCGACTCTCTAGTCGACACAAGCATCCTCCAAAAGGGCCTCATACAAACAGACAACTGGTGCCAGAGCCATGGCCTCAAGCTAAATGCCAAAAAGTGTATAGTCATCCCTTTGGCAAAACAAAGTGCCCACAAATTACCACATAGGTGGTAATCCATTAAGTACAGAAGAAGTAATTAGGGACCTGGGGACCCAAGTTGATAGCAATCTCTCATTTGACAACCACGTGGCCAAAGTGGTTAGAAAAACATTTTATATAGCCCACCTAATCATGAAGGGATTCACATCTAGATCAGAGGACGCCATCGTGCCTCTTTACTCATCCCTCATCAGGCCCATAATTGAGTACAATGCCCCTTTTGGGATGTACCTTACCAGACACCTGCAGCAACTGGAAAGACCCCAAAAGTACCTCACCAAGAGGATCAAAGGCTCAAACAGATGCCATATGCTGCCTGGTTAAAGAAACGCCAGCTCTACTCAGTGGCATACCGCCTGTTCAGAGGCGATCTGTGCCTGACGTATAAAGCCATGTCCAACCTGGAATTAATGGACATGCTGCACCTCAGAAAATCCAAATCCCATCGAGCTACGCGCTCGAGAGACTTGAACCTCAGCACTGAAATAAATAGGACATGCTGGAGGGACAGATTCATACCCAGAGGCTCCCTTCACTCTGGAATAAAATCCCAGTCCAGGTTAGGCAGAGTCCCTCATTGACTCTCTTCAAGAGGAATCTTGATGAGTGGATGGGAGATCGTAGGTTTACCCCAGGTATCACTTCTGTGTCACTGTTAGACAGAGGCACAGTATACTAACCTCGAAAAAGGGCATAGCAAAATAAATTTAAAATGGGTGGCGAAAGCCAAACACATTCTGGCTAGGCTTATAAATGCCCTAGGGCAGATAGCCTAGTATGAACCTATGAACCTATGAACCTATGAACAATGGACAACAAAGGACCCATTTGGGCTAAAGATGCCCCCCCTTGAATATTGCAGCCCTTGTTATCTAGTCACAATATTTTGTAAGCAATAGGCAGGCTTTTTTAAGGAATGTTCTTAAAATATTGGAATCCAGATTTACAGAGATGGAAAAAAGCAGGGTAAAGCCAAATGTTCAGGTATTTTACTAGGTAATTAAATCATGAAACAGTGTTAAGAAATGCAACAGTGAAGGAGAAGTGCTAGCAGGTATTTAAAACTGAACTAAGTTCAGCAGGGAAATTATGGCTTTGTTTTAGTGAAAGTAATAAATTAATAGTATGTAGACAAGGAGATACAGATGATAGTGTGCATGGAGAAGTAAAACATTTTATATAAGATCAAATGTTTATGGTTATGGTAAGCAAGATTTTATTTTAATGTTGAACCTTTCAGATATACCAAAAGCTTTGACATTAGTGGTGGGAGAGTGTGTGTGACAGTTTGTGCGTTAGGGTTAGATTAAGGGTTACAGAATGGTATAGATTTAGTTTTAGGTTCATAGGTTCATAGGTAGGTACTAGGCTATCTGCCTGAGGGCATTTATAAGCCTAGCCAGAGTATGTCGGCTTTCGCCACCACATTGATTAATTAACTGATCCTCTGTCAAGCAGAGCCAATGAAGTGATCCCAGGGGTGTATTTTCTGTTACCCATCCACTTGTCAAGGTTTCACTTGAAGAGTGATAGAGAGGGGCTCTGTCTGATGTAATTTGGAATTTTGTTCCAAAGCATGAGGAGTCTCTGTGACAGGAATCTATCCCTCCAGCACATTCTATTTATTGTTGTGGCAAGGTTTAGCTCACTAGAGAACGTGGCTCACAGTGACTTGGATTTCTTTAGGTGGAGCATGTTCATCAATTCTGAGTTG
Organism: Protopterus annectens; assembly: GCF_019279795.1. NCBI lineage: Eukaryota > Metazoa > Chordata > Ceratodontiformes > Protopteridae > Protopterus > Protopterus annectens. Next base: position 204,505,054 of record NC_056744.1, on the reverse strand, counting down.
GACATGGCTTTGTAAGTCAGGCAGAGATCACCTCTGAGAAAACGATATGCCACTGAGTACAGCCAGAGTTTTTTCAGTCGGGCTGCATAGGACATATGTTTGAGACCAGTAATCCTCTTGGTGAGGTACTTTTGTGGTCTTTCCAGCTGTTGGAAGTGTTTTGTGAGGTACATCCCAAATGGGGCATTGTACTCTATGATGGGTCTAATGAGTGACAAGTAGAGGGGCACTATAACCTCTTTATTTCTAAATGTGAACCCTTTAGTAATTAGATGGGCCACATAGAAGGATTTCCTAACTACTTTGGCAATATGATTGTCAAAGGAGAGATTACTATCTACCTGGGTCCCCAGATCTCTTATTACCTCTTCTGTATTAAGGGGGCTGCCACCTATGTGGTAATTCGTGGGTGTTTTGTTTTTCCCAAACAGGATGACTATGCATTTTTTGGCATTTAGCTTGAGGCCATAACTTTGACACTAGGTGTCCATCTCAGTAAGGCCCTTTTGGAGGATGTCCGTGTCAGCCGGAGAGTCAGTTATGGCTCCCAGTTTGCAGTCATCAGTGAACTTGGTTAGCCATAATCCTTCTGTGTTTGCCTGTACTTCTGAGAAGTATATGCTGAACAGTAGGGGTCCCAGGAACGAGTCTTGCGGGACACCACTTGTGACTGGTTGAGAGTCGGACCTGGAGCCCGCTATTCTTACCATGTGAGTTCTGTCTGTAACCCAGTTGGCAACCCATCTCGTGAGGTAGGGGGTTATGTTCAGGCTGGTGAGTTTTCTGTAATACCTGAGTGGGGAATGGTGTTGAAAGCCTTGGCTAGGTCAAGGTAGGCTGTGTGAACCACCTTTCCCTCGTTTATGGTCTTGGTGACTGTCTCGAAGAAGTCAACCAGGTTTAGTAGGCATGATCTGCCCTTAACAAAGCCAAAATGGGTCGAGTCAAGTGTTTGAAGGTTCCCAATGTCTTCGTTAATGAGTTCCATGATGATGCGCTCCATAGCCTTGCAGAGCAGGCTAGTCAGGCTTATGGGGTGATAGTTACCAGGGTCAGTTGTGGCCCCTCCTTTGTGGAGAGGAATAACCGTTGCTGTGCACCATTCTATGAGCACGTAGCCTGTGGAGAGGCTGAGGTTGAACAGCATGTTTCGGTGGGGGGTTAGTTCATTCTGTAGTTCGTGCAAGACACAGCCTGGGACACCATCTGGTCCCATTGACGCTGTGTTTTTGGCTTTTGAAAGGGCTGTTTTCACCTGTGCGTCTGTGATTTTGGGACACTACACTTTTCCGGTATTGTTGTGGGCCCTTTTGGAGGTGAGAGGGGGGTGAAGTTTGCACTGAATCTATCTGCCTGGATGTTGGCAATATCAGTAGGTTCAGTATATTTTGTGCTATTTTGCACTAGTTCAGTGCATATCTGTGAGTTGCCACTTAGATTCTTAACATAGCTAAAGAAGGCTTTGTGGTTATCTTTTGAATCCTTGGCTATTTTTCTTTTGAAGTTAGCCTTGGATGATTTCATGAGGGACCTCAGTTTCTTACTGATACTGATCAGGGATGTCTTTCCTTCTTGGGATTTGTTTTTTTTTCTGAACTAGTTTCCTCCTTGTATTGCATAGCCTGTTTATTGCAGGGGTCCACCAAACTGGTTTCCTTCTCTTAGAGGAGTGAGTCTTGGTTTTTCTAGGGAAGGCATGATCCATGCATCCTTGTAGGTGCTCATAGAGTGCATTTGTAAAGATTTCTGCATCTTGGGCAGTGTTATCCTTGAGCGTGGGGGCTGTGAAACTTACCACCTCTGTCTTAAGTAAGGTGAAGTTTGCTTTAGAAAAGTTTTTTACTGTGGTTTCCTTAGTTGGGGGTGGTGTTGGGGTGTGAACATCCAGAGTGATTAGTTTATGGTCTGATCTAACCAGTGACGGGTTGACCTCCGGTGTGGAACACCTGTCGCCCATGTTGGTGATGACCAGGTCCAATATGTTTTCACCTCTGGTAGGGGAGTTTACCAGCTGATCCAGGGCGTTTGAGTTGATGAATTCCAGGAAGTGCTAGGCAGGGAATTTGTACTCAAGTAGTTTTCCCAGTGAATGGTAGGGTAATTGAAATTGCTCAATATCAGGGTGTTTGGTAGGACCTTCTTGTTTTCCAGTGTCTCCAGAAAGGTGGAGTGGTGGTCCTAGGTCATTGAGGGTGATCTGTAGCAGGCCACAATTTGCATTACAGATTTGCCCGATGTTAGTTGCACATGGATGATCTCAGAGGTATCATGCTGCACCACTAACCTGGAGGTGTAGGTATCCTTGATGAATATGGATACACCCCCTCCTTTTGTGTTTCGGTCCGTGTTCCTTGGCTGAAACGTGTGGTATGAATTGTAGCCCGCTAGTGCCTGGGTGCTCTCTGGGGACTTGAACCAGGTTTCAGTTATTGCACAAATGTCGATGTTCTCCATATTGAGGAGTGCTTCGAGCATGTGCATTTTGAGATTTAAACTCCTGGCATTGAGTAGCATAACCCTGTTTTTTGTTAATTGTGCTATTTATGGAGGTGGGTTTGACTTTTGAGCCTTGCCTAAGAAAGGCACTATGGGGCCAGCAAGAGCCTTGGCCAGTATTCGAAAGCCTAGGGGTGACGGGTGCAAGCCGTCTCTTGTGAAGCAATGCGGCATGTCGAGCATGTTGTCCCAGGCTGACAGACACTGGATCCCCTTTGAATGACACCAGAAGCTTAGCCAATTGTTGAAACTGATCATTTTTTCTTTATACTGAGGTATCATTCTTGGTGAGGACAGGATGCTACTCAGGGTCAGGGTCATACCAGCCTGGCTTACATGATCAGAGAGCTCTTTCATGTCTCTTTTCATGTAGTCCAGGGAGGTACGTCTCAGGTCATTCACACCAACATGAACAATGATAGAGTCATATTTGTGCTTGTTCTGGAGTGACCTGAGTGCTTGTGTTATGTGGCGGACTCTGGCTCCCGACAGGCAGCTAACAGTAACCTTCTGCTTGTCCAGCCTAGTGAGTGAGACGTCAGTGTGCCTGACTATAGAGTTACCTATTACTAGTGTGTTAGGTATGTTATTTCGCCTTAAGGGCTGTGATTGTGTGGCACACTGATTTTGTGTTTTATGGTTTGTCTGGTTTGTAACGGGAAGTGCAGGTTGTTTGGGTATCTGCTTTGGAGGTCTCTGATGCTTTTGCAGGTTTTTATTTAGAGCATCCGAGTATGATTTTGTGTATTCATATGTATTTTTTGCCAGTGCTGTTTTAGTAGGTCTGTGTGCGGCTGGAGTTGTGGTGCAAGTGTTAACCTTCTCCTCTTGACTGTCTGTTCCAGTCTTGGGTGGAGACAGCTTAGCTTCCAGTTTGGCTGTATAATTGCATCTCTCGCATATGTTAGTGTTTTGTGGTAGGAGAAGTGGGTTGTCTGTGTACATGAGGCAGTTGTAACATTGCCTCAGGATACCCAGATTCACCAGCTGGACTGGAGTGCACCTGAAGTTGCCCGTTGGTCATGCCCGAATAGTAGGGTGAGCTGCTTAGTCGCTTGGTTGGTGAGGGGTGAGTAAAGAGTCTTGCCCTGCTGGGCAATCAGTGTCAGGGTATATTAGTGCTTGCTATTAGGTCTGAACAAGTGCTGGGCTGTAAGATGTTTTTTGAGTGCTTAGGTTGAGAGTTAGACTAGTTGCAAGGGAAAAACTGAAGAGGAGACTTAGTGGAGCCGGGAATAATTTAACCGTAGCTAACCGGCACTGCCCAGTGCGCAAAACCGTGCAAACACTTTTTTTATAGTAGGGAAATGAAAGAGATAAAAATTAACCCAAAATGGCCAATAAACTACTTACTGTTGGGCTGGAACCACTCCTCCAGGGACAGATAGGTTGCTCAAAGCTCTACTCTCTCACAGGTGAACAGAGAAACTTCCTTCCATCCAAGTAAGGTATGGGCAACTCAGAAACTAGTATCACAGCCCTGACTTCAGCACTGGCCTGAAAACTGGACTATACTAGCTTAGAAAGGTGGGTAACAAGGATTTTTTGGGTTTTTTTTTTTTGTTTTGAAAAGATAAGGCAAAAACAGTAAAAAAATACACTCAAAACAGCTCTAAACGACTACAAACAATCAGAAAAGGCTATCGCACTTTAGTGTGTAGCCTACAACAGCTAAACAAATTATTTAAACAAAAAACAACTTTTTTAAAAGTGCAGGCAGTCAAATATGTACAATATGTGAAAAAAACAAGCTTTTAAATCACAATAAATACTAGAAAGTCTGCATTTAGGCGGAAAACAGTTAAGTTTTGTGCATGTATACTGTTGTGTGTGATATGTGTGTGTGTGTGTGTGTGTGTGTGTGTGTGTGTGTGTGTGTGTGTGTGTGTGTGTGTGTGTGTGTGTGTGTGTGTGTGTGTGTGTGTATGTCTTGTTTAATGGTAGTGGTACAGAAAGTAGTCTTCATTAGAAGAGATGTAGATATGAGGTTAGTGGTGGGGTTCAGGTTAGCACACCTTAATCAGGTGCTGCAGGGTAAGGTAAAGGTGTAGGGTTGGTTTAGGAACATGGATAGGTTAGCACATTACTAAGGTAGTACAGGGGAGCGAAGCCCCTGCCATTCCTTACTAATGTGAGTTAACCCTAACCCTGCCCATGCCCTTAACCCCAACCCCATGCCTTTCCTTATGAAAAACCCTTTCTCTAACATTAATACTATGCAGGCAATTTGTGTCTGGAATTAGTGTTAGGATTTTGGTTAAAGAGTTGCAAAAAGGAACTATTTGCTGTCCTTTATAAACAGTCATTCAGTCCTGGAGAAAACTTCAGTTTACTACAGTGAACTGTTTTCTAGCTGGGTTAGGAGGGTGGGGGGCTGGGGTCATGTGGATGCAGCTGTAATCATCCAAATCCAAACACTGCAATCAGGACTACAGGGAAGTGTTTTTTTTTTTTTTTGCTCTTCAGTGGAAGAGCTACCTGGGGTGGCATGCTGGCTTGTGGTATCGGTACAGGACACTGATATATGCATCTTTTGTGACTTATTTGAGTGGATTTATAACTTTGTTAATATGTAACATGATCCAATTTATTTTTGCAATGAGGAAGCTGCTGAAAGCAGTGAAATTGCTGGGCTGGATACTGTTTCAGCCATTAAAAAAATAAGATTTTTCCAACCTCTTGAGTGCTGTTTTTTTACATATATATATATATATATATATATATATATATTATATATATATATATATATATATATATATATATATATATATATAAAATATATATTTTTCATATATATATATATATATATATATATATATATATATAGATATATAGATATATAGATAGATAGACATTGATATAGATGGCTGTTACGAACCCCATTGAACATACATTGCACTGACACTCAACGTCATAATGTTGAATTCACAAATATTGACACATTCTGTGCATGCTCCAAGGATTAACCCAGAGCAGACGAAACCAACAGCAAGTGTTTTTGTAGGGGGCAAGCCCCCCTGCACCCCAATATCCCCAGCTAATTATATATACTACCTTTGAGATTGCAAATACTGGGGAAAGGAGATATTCCCCTACCTGAGGATTTTCAGTCTTGCACAACTAATGACATCTGCATGCATTATCAGAATTGTGTTGATCAAATAGGTGCCAGCATAGTGTACGTTCGATGGGGTGTCTGGCAGCCCTATAGATACAGACAGAGATAGAGATAGAGATAGAGATATATAGATGTGGTTGCAATTCACTCTTCTGAGTTGCTGGCAAAGGGAATCACTGTGAAATGTGATCAATTGTTCCATTCATCAAAATTTGAAGACTTGGCTGAACAAAACATCAAGGGCATGTGGGTAAGGTAAATGTGGATTTGGGAAACTAATGCCAAAACTTCCAGATATTCTTAAAATTTCAGAATTAGGGTGTGTGTGTGTGTGTGTGTGTATGCAAGTTTAAGTGGGTTAGCTTTAGAGTAAAGTTTATGTTAGGGGATAGATTTAGTGTAGTGCATGTGTGTTGGTGCATGCATGTGTGTCTGTGAAGTATTGCGTAGTGGTAGTGTTACAGAAAGTGTTTTCTTAAGGTACAGTGCAGGGTTAAGATATGTGTTAGTGGACGGGCAGTGTCAATGTTAGGGTTAGTAGGTTATTAAGGTGCTACCAGGGGGTGAGGCCTTTCAGCCCACCTTACGAATGCCTACTCAGCCTAACCCTAGCCCTGCACCAAACCCTATCTCTGCACCTTACTTTAGAAAAAACACTTTCCAGAACATTGCCATTATTATAATTAGTTACACCTGAATGTGTGGTAGGGTTTGGGTGATTGTCTCTCAAAAGGAAACTGCTTGTTTCAATTTTGTGATTTTATTTTCATTATGCTGACACCCAAAATGTCTACACTGATCACTTGATTATTGAATGCTAATGCATTTTGATACATCATCGTATACTCTTATGCATACAGCTGCTGGGAGATGGTCAATAGAGATTCAGTATGTTCATTCAATTAAACTAATATGATAGATGGTACAGCTGTGTAAGCTACACTTACTAGAATAGTAGCTGCTCAAATAAATTACTGCTGTAGTAGCCTATACTATATGGGTTATATCCTACCATGGATACAACAGACTGCTCTGAATCTGGAGAAGAAATCCAATTTGTAGTGTTTCATAAGGGTATATACAAACAACCAAGTAACTGCCTCTAGAATGCCTCTAGAATCCTCCACTTTACATTTTGCCATTGGAAAAGACAAACCTCTTGTAGAATGTGCCATGACCCTGTTGGACAAGTTTTACCATGGTGGGAATAGAAAACGGTATAGCAATAGATGACCATCTTGAAACGGTCTGTTTTGACATGGGTTGTGCTTCTTTTGCCCTTCATAGGAAAGCCACAGCTATTAGGCTTTCCTAAAGGACAGTTCTGTCAAACTAGTGCCCGAGTTTTCTGTGTCTGCAGCATGTAAAATCATTTGTCCCTGATATTTTGGTTCAGGAAAGGGGAAGACTGACGGTTTGATTCAATGTATAATCAAAAACAACTTTTGGCATGAATGAGGTGTTTTGACAGTCGGGAAACACAAATAGCAAGCTTCACACAGGCAGAACCACAAATTGTTTTTCACCACTTTATTTGGTATCTCGGCCTTTCACAGGCGAAAGGCCGAGGTACCAAATAAAGTGCTGAAGAAAAATTTGTGATTCTGCCTGTGTGAAGTTTGCTATTTGTGTTTTCTGGTTGATGAGACTGTGAGCGTTTTTATTATTTTTGACAGTCACCTTGTCTCTCTAGAATACCAAACAGGATTCTACAACCATAAGAACTTGCAACTCAAAAACCCTTCTCGCAGAAGTCAGAGCAATGATCAAGACAGTCTTCCATGTAATGAACCATAAATCAACCTGATGAACTAGTTCAAAATTAAACATAGTTAACATTTCCAGCACAAAGTTAAGATCCCAAGTAGTTGCTACCTGTTTATGAGGTGGTCTTATATGTAAAACCCCTTTAAACCCTTTTCAGAAATTGCTTGACCAAAGATTGTGAAGAAAGGGGGATCCATGGGCAGCTATACTGAAATGGCTGCTAAAAGAACCTTTACAGTAGAGTAAGACAGCCCAGGGATAAGTAACTCAGACAAATATTGCAAAACTAGTGGTGCAGAAAACCTTCTTGTTAGTGTTGCAAAAACTAGAAAATCAAGTTCAAAAATTAGTACCAGGCTAACTGACCTTGTGGGTCATTTAAAAGCCAGGCAATTATCCCATGTGAGAATTAAACGCTTCACTTAGTACCTATAAGGTGAACAACTAAACTACTATGCCAACTTCCCAAGCCTTAGACACATTTATAGCTTTAACCATATGCATATTTATTCTGAGCTCTTTCTGTTTGAATACCATGTCTTGTACTATTACTACATTTGTAGATTTTATATTTGAGCTATAATCCTAGTATAGAGTATCATATAAAAGAACATTATATATACCCTTATATATTTGATACTCTTTAGGCTAGTACTACTGTTGGAATCAGTCCTATTTTTTTCTTTAAATGTTATGTCTAATAGTACCTGAACAAACGTCTGAAAAATCTTCCCTTTTAAGATTCAAACTTTCCATAATTAATAGTTCTGAGATATTAAGTTTTGTTATGATTAAAAAGAGGTAACAGAGAAACACAATCCTATTTTTTATCAGAAGTGTCATTCTATAGGCTAGTATATAAACTATCCTTTTGGTGTGGTGCAAGCATTCAGAATTATTTAATAACTGACAGTGGTTTGAATGCATTTCACTGTCTTTTCGTTACTATCTAATTTGCATTTATTGACATCTTAGCATATGATTCAAAATATTACGATTATTTACTTTTTTAAAGGAGATATAGAATATACATTTGCATTAAAATAATGACAGTTATGTGTGATCTAGGTTTAACTTGTAAAAGTGTGAATGTTACTCTAATTATTTAATAACATTCCAATAAAACTTTTATAAATGTAAGAAACTATATTTTTTGTTATTTGTTTATAACATGGTATAACTTTGCTGGATGCTATTGCATGTCAAGTATATTATCAGTGGCAAGTATTCAGAACTATGTAATAACTGGCCATGGTTTAAAATGCAAATCACTGCCTTTTGTTTAATATCTAACTTACATTCTATGACATCTTAGCATATAATTCAAAATATTATGATTATTTACTTTTAGACAGGAAGAAGTGACCTAGACAGTTCTCAAAACTTCCAGAACTCTGGCAGCATCACAAAAGTGCCCATGACTCTAAATTGTTTCAAGTTGTTTTTCAAGATAAGGGCTTAAAAATTAACAGTTTATTAATTACAATTCACACAAAAATGCTTGCAAGTGAATCCAAGCCACTTCCAGACCACATAAAAACATCCCAAAGTATCCCAACCAACAAAAGTCATTGCACACAAAGAAATAATATTTAATGATTCAGTAAGCACTATTTGTATGAGATGTTTACTATAAAGCAGACTGTCATTTTTAAAGGAGACATAGCATATAAACTTACAATAAAAGAATGACAGTTATGTGATCCAAGATTAACTTGTAAAAGTGCAAATGTTACTCTAATTATTTGATGTCATTCCAATAGTAATTTTATATATGTAAAAAAGCAATATTTTTATACTTTGTTTATAACATAGCATGTTTTCCCTTGGTGCTATTGCATGTCAAGTATACTATAGGTAACACACTACTTTATTATTTTAAGAACCCAGAATGTAATTTAACATGCCTCTTTAGTGTTGTTTGTTGCATATTGTATTATATTTAATAGTACATTACTCAACTATGCCAAGATACCAGAAAGTGTGCCACCTAACATAAGTTTCATTGTAATGATAAATGAAGAGTTTAAGATTTAACTCTAAATGAAAATAAGTGGCTTTAATTTCATATATAGCTAAACCAATCAAATTCAAACATTTTAAGAGGGAACTAGTAACCATTTGAAGTACGGAAAGAAAGAAAGAAATATTTTCTCTTGAAAACAAATAATATTCAGTATATATTCATAAGTATTCAAGCACTTCTTTAAATTAATAAGAATTTATAACCATGAAACACACTGATTTTAATTTGTCCTTCAATTTTTACTGTTTTTGTCTTTTATTAACCAACCATCTCTTGTTGCATTTCTCTTCAAAGAAGTTGATAGATTCCAGTCCATTTCTTCTGTTTTTTTGAGGATTTTATTTTTTTGTATAATGTCCATTACATCTTCCAAGGTGTTAAAAATCTTCTCTCCTACAGGAAGGGGAATCCTTATTTTTGCTGGAAACAGAATGTGTGCTTTAATATTTTTCTTTAAGCTTTTAACAAGTAGCACACATGCTTTTCTCTTTTACATCACTAACGTTGAATAGTCATTGTCAAATCTTATAGTATTTTCTTTAATTTTAACTGGATAATTAGTCCATGCAGCTTTTAAGACTAAATCCTTATCTTGACTTGAGAAAAATCTTACAATCGACGTTGGTGAAGATTTTTTTTAAAGATGAATTAGAAAGTGATCTATGTGCCTTTTCGATGCCAAAGGAAAAAACTTCAGGCAGGTTTAAAGTTTTAGGCAACCAGGAATTAAGGGATTGAATCATACTGTCTCCCTCTTCTTTTTTCAGGAGTCCCATAAATCCTGATATTAATCCTTCTTGATCTATTTATTCCAGGAATAACTTGTTTTGTTTCAGAAGAAATTTGGTGTTATTCTCATCTTCATCTATACTGAAAATTTGTGATGACTGTTGTTTAAGAGATTCACTCAGCGCTTCAGCTTGTTTTTTATATTACTCTTTAAAATTGTCCATTTTGCTTTCTAATTTATCAATCTCTACACATAACACACTGATGTTACTTAGTATAGTCTGTGTTTTTTTTTCATAGTACTGTCCTGCACATTGGGTTAGAGTGGCTCATTCTGAGACAATTAGTTCTTTGCAGTTTTCTTAACTGGAAAAAGCAGTTAAAAGAGTTTCAAAAGTTATTTTTTGTAGTAAATCTTTCAGCAGATGTTCAACTATAAAGCCATCATGTTTTGAAATGTTCTATTTGAGCTTTTAAGTAAATATCCTATGAGGGGTGATAAAATGAAGCAGAGCTCACTACTATAATTGTTGAAGAGTCCTTCTAGAATTTCAGAGTGACCCTGGATGTCAGTGGAGAGGGTGGAAATGCATACAGGAATATTCCTGGCCAAGGAAATGGAAAATCATCTGTTTTTCAGGTATGTCTAAAAGGAATCCTGAAACACAATTTGCTCAGCTGTCATTTTTTGAGAGGCGGCAAACATATCTATTTGAGGTTTTCCCAACAACTGGATCAAATCATGGAAGACCCTCTCATTTAGTTTTCATTTTTGATATTCTGACCTGGTTCTGATCAACTTGTCTGCCACTACATTTTGTTTTGACAGAGTGTAGGAAGCTTGAAGGGTTTAACTGTGCTTTACTATGACTTCCCAAGCTACCATAGCCAGCCTGTACACAGGGTATGACCTGGTGTTCACATTTGTTTAAATATCACATTATCATGGCGTTATCTGTAATTACCTGCAAACGTCATGAGGACACAAATGATGAAGAGATTCTATAATATGGATCCCATCTAACAACTTTTTAACACTGTTGTGCTTTGGTCTGTCTTGTTTATTCCAAAGGCTATGCATCTTTACCCCTCTGGATACTACCTCCCATGCAAAATTTGATGCATATGTCATGCGGACATGACAGCACTTTACCTGGATTCAGGGTGAATTTCTCTATTGATCAAATAATTTCTCTATTCACAAAGGCCAAAACTGGACTCTGGAAGTCTAATGGGTAAGAATGTTGTAGCAAACATGTTTTCAAAACCATTATATTGTTCTCATGTGTCATCTGGCTAGAAGAATCTTCAGAATCATAGAATCCATGAACTCAGGAATAATGAGAAATTATCTTGCTGAAGTCTAAGACTGAAGAGAGAAGTCTATGAAAATTTTCAGATGAAGATCCACTTTCTCCTGGGTAAGGAGTGCCTTTTGTAAGGTGGAATCCAGAATGTATCCTAGAAAGACATTTGATTGTTGATCAGAAAGCCTAGGTCTACATGGAGGTTTCTTACCCCATGTAAGGGGCTGCTGAGGGGAACCAGAAATTTTCTGCAATAAAATCCTGTGCTCCACAGAGATGATGGCACTGATTCTATGAAACCATGGGTGGGAATTTGTTTGAAGACAGGTAAAAACAATGTTATCTGAATGGGAGGGGGTCATAGAAATGGATGAAAGCTCTCCCAGTGCCTTTTGTATCACTTCTGTACCACTTTGAGAACCCATTTATTTGTGACAACCTGTTGCTAAAGGATAAAACAAAGAGACAGGCCTTGGATCAAATTTAAAGTTGTGGTGATGGCGGGCTGTGCTGTAATTGTCATTCACTGCTTGTGGACTATACCTTTTCTAGAAGATTTCTTCTCTTTTTTTAGACTCTTCCTGCCACTTTTTGTAAAAATTCTGTTTGTTAGAGGATTGTTGAGATTGTTGGTCCTGCTTTTTGAGGCCTTAGAAAAGGATGGGTGAAATATCTTTGTAACTACCTGAATAACATTTCCTCTTTCATCAAATTGTTTGAGGACTCGGGTATCAGAAGCACCAAAATTACCTCCATGTCAATCAGTGAGTCTAAGAGTTCAGATTTTACAACTTCAGAAAATCTTTGAGTGTAAATTCACACAAAATGCCTCATAACAGTAGCAGTGGCAGCTGCACTGGTTTAGAGTCAGTACAACTATAAATATATTTTAAAGCATGTCAGTAACCTAAAAAAACAGTAGAAACAGCAGAATTCAATTAAGTTTTGTTATCTGGTAAAGAGGTAGAAAAGTCTCTCACATTGCCTAAACAAACTAAACAATATTTCAACATATAAACCTGGTAGTTTAGAATTCTGAAGGCTGACATTGTGGAAGAATAAATTCCCCTACCACATCTGTCCAAAACTGTTGCATCTTTATCCAAATGGAGGGAATTAAAATGTACCACATGTTTATTAGCAGCTGGTTAGAAGTGGAAGAAGCTGCAGGCTCAGATCAGGGATGAAAAAATAAGTACTTGGAAGCCATAGGAACTTTGTAAAGTCAGTCAGCTTTTTTGGGGGACTGGATATTGAGTGTCTTGGCTTAGTACAGACAACTCAAATACATTCTCCAAGGCTGGCAGTAGAGAAGTAATTGGTGCAGAGATTGATACATCCAATTACACTATGTCATAATATGTCTTTAAAGAGGCAGAAATATGCACTTGGTCCCATTCAAACAGATTATTCATTCTGGTAATGGTTTGAAAGAAAGAAAATTTCCTTACGAGAGATTCCGAAGAAACACTTTCCAAAGAATCTGGATTATGGATATGGCCAGAATTTATAGAAAATGCCATATTACCTTCTCTACCTCATCACAAGATAGAAAAATCTCTGTATTTGAGGGATATGGATTATTTTTGCTATCAATAAGGTTATCTGAAAATGATATAAAGCCTGTTATAACTCCTGAGCCAGAAAAATACATTATTCCTGAACAGTAAGAATAGTGTGAGACAAAGAAATATGATTAAGTCTTCGTCTCTTCTTTCTAGGAATATCCCTAGATGGGGACCAACTCATGGTACATTATCCGATGGAACAGGTTCATATTGGTTGAAGAGACTGCACAAGAGCAATCTGGGCAAAAAGTGAGTGGCCAGTGGAGCAACTAATGGCCACAGCAGAGTCATCTACTAGTGACTGACTGAAACAATGACTGGTAGAGGCAAGAGTCCCTACTTATATGCCTTTTTCTAGGGTCCCATGGGAATATGAACTGAGATATCACTGACTTGCTCCATTCTAGACCTGAAAATGAAGCCTGAAACATGATAAGCAGTGCTGGAAGGAGACAGCAATTTAATAATTTTCACAAAGTGTAGAAAGAACCAAAAATAACACTTAATTCCCTTTCAAAATATACAAGTCCTTAAAGAACACATACAAAGTTGTATAAACAGTACATATTTCCCCACAAATAGTAATTAAATACTTAATAAGTCCTGTCTATACAATCAGGCAGCCACAAATTGCAGATTTAAAAAATATACTAAAATAGTACTAAATGCCATTATTCTTAAAGAGACCTGACAGTACTTTTAAATTAAAATAAAATGTGTGGAGGGAACTTGCCTGCCTAGTAATGGAAGAAGATGCTAACCATCCGCCAGCATATTTCAAACTAACAGCAGGTGCAATAGTAATGTTGCCTCATGTTTGAGGGTACAAAAGAGTGGAAAGGGTGGATATTCAGCAAATGAGAGATAGGTAGAAGTGCATGATCCAGGTTCCATTTCTAGTGCATGATCCAGGTCTAATTTATGGGAGGTAGCCACGTAGTGGTGTGTATGGAATTGCCAAGGTACCAGATGGACTAAACATAGTGGGCTGACCCACTGTCTCAGTCTACTTATCAAGAAGGGAGAGACTGGCATAATGGTTAAGGACTTTACCTCACAAATATAAGGTACAGGGTTTGATTCTGATCTCTGGTGGTCAGTTCAGCTTGCAATAGTTTGCATACTGATAGCATAAACCTATAGGTGGTTGTCATAATGGTTAAGGTGTTTACCTTATAGACCAAGGTGCAGGGTTTGATACTCACATGGGGCAACTGGCAAGGTTTAAAATGGCCCACAACAACAGTTATCCTAGTGCTAACCTATGAACCTATCTAAGACCACTTCAAGATGCTCCAAGGCTATGGCCATATGCTCCCATTCTTCATCTAAGGTTAAGCAGTCTGACCATAAACCATGTAACAAATAATATCTACAAAGGTTAACTGGCAGTGCTAAATAGATAGCCTCAGAATTTCCCACCAATATGTTTGATATCTGTTTTTCCAGCATTTCATGCAATGCTCCATAAGGTACATTTCAGGACTATCATGAGTAACTGTGTATACATAACACAGTATGTAAGGCTTCAGTAAAGTTAGCAAGAAAAGCACAATCTACCTGACTATGTGCTCAATGGATCTCAGCAAGCATTTGTATATGCAAAGACAGTTCACTGATCTTTGGCAACTGTTGGTCCTGTGTGTGCCACTATCCTCAGTCTGATCCTCTTTTGCAGATACATCCTATTTACCATTCTAAAGATGCATGATGTATTGTGGGACCAAACCAAATAGAAATGCATGAGTGTTCATCACCAGTAGATATAGTAGATAGAATGAAACTGCATTGGTACAACTTTCATCTCACTGGGGCTGGACAGAAAATATTTTTTTTCCAACTCATCCTGTGCATCATATTTTGCATCCTGTGAAATCAGTGCACTGTTGCTACAAATAGAAATTTTATTTGTTTCTTTAGTATCACTGTCATGTACATCTTTATATGAATCAGCCACGGTAGCAGTATCAGTGTTCACACTTACTTACCAGCTACTACTGCAATAAAAGCAATATGAGGTAATATTAATCCACACAATGATTTCTGAAATATTATACTATGTAATAGTTAAAGACTTGTTTGTAGACATGAATAGTATATGGATATAAAACCATCTACCAAGGACCCTGTAATGAATTCCACACAAAATGAATTCACCCTTATTATCAAGTAATGGATGCTCTTCTACTAATAATATTTAAATATAACATAACCCATATTCCTGCAACCACATCATCATCTCACTGAGCAACAGGTCTGGCATTATGTGTCTGTTACACATGCACACATAAACAGTACAATATAGATGTAAATCAGAGCAAATGAGATATCTCATAGGAGCATTACCTGGCTGACCATTAGGTGTACCTTTCTCAGTGTTACTGCCTGGGATCCTTCAAGTTGGGGCAAAAACTGCTCAGTGACACAAGGAATACTTCAGCCTCTGAGAAGGGGTTTTCAGGTGTCCCCATTTCTGTATCAAGTCTTACAGCCTCAAATTCTTGAACCCATCATTGTGTGTGGTTATGTATGTCTGTAACACATAAACTGCAGGCTTGCAATGTGTGGCCATGGCCCCCACCAATTTCTCACTATATCCTCCCTCCATTAGGTACTCAGTATGTATGTATGTATATATGCCTCACCCCATCACAGGTGATCCAGGTCATGCTATCTGAGGGCTTTCAGCTTGAATGTATTTCTGTACAGATGTCCATAGGCTCATATGTTTAGGTTCATAGGATGTTATTAGGCTAACGAACACTGGGGCCATTACAAGTCTAGCCGCACACCCTCAAACCATTTGGGTCTGAAGCATCATGCGGGGCATGTTAGTAGGCAGGTATCTAAGGATTTGTAGGAGGAGGGTAGTTAGGATAATACTTTTCATATTAACAGCCTCTGTCCATAATGCATATGGTGGCTAGACCTGGGGTAAACTTATGATTCATCCAGTTGTCAAGGTTTTGTTTGAATAGGGTCACAGATGAACTATGTTTTGCATGTGTATGTGGAGACCCTATTCTATAGTGTGGAGATCCTTTGGGACACATACTGGTCTCTCCAGCATGTTCTTTTTATGTCACAAGCAAAGTTCAGATTCCCAGATCTAGTGTTTCTGGTGCTGTTTGTTTTGCACATGTGCAACAGATCCATCAGGGCTGGGTTTGAGGAAGCTCTGTAAGCCAGGCAAAGATCTCCTCTCCGCAGCCTGTAGGAGACTAAATACAGAGACAGAGCCTTTAGGTGATTAGTGTAATACAAGGTATTCATGCTCTGAATTCTTCTGGTAAGAAACCTTTGTGGGTGTTGCAAGTGTCTAGTTAGATACATGCCAAAGAGGGCATTGTATTGAATAACTGGTCTGATAAAGGCTAAGCAGAGTAGTACTATAACTTCTTTGAACCTGGATGCCATACCCTTACCTATAAGTTGGGTCACATAGAATGATTTTCTTATTATCTTAGCTATATGTTGGTCAAAGGTCAGAATGTTGTCTGCATATGTTCCCAGATCCCTAACTACTGAGTCAGCTCTCAGGAGCATTTTACTGCTGGAGCAATTAACTTAGATTGTCAGTTTCCTAATGGGCATTGTAATGCATTTTTTGGCATTGAGTTTTATAGGCCATGGCTTTGGCACCAGTTATTTGTGTGGGTTAAACCCACTTGCAAGATGTTTGTGTCTTGGGGGACTCTATAATAGCTCACAATTCACAGTCATCTGTGGACTTGGTGAGCCAGAGGCCTTTAATGTTAGCTTTGACTTCTGAGAAGTATATGCCAAACAAGAGCAGGCCCGGTATGGAACCCTGGGGTACTCCACTTGTGAAAGGTCTCTTGGTGTAGGTGGTCTTACTGATCCAGACTTCTTGGGTCCTGTCTATGAGCCAGGTGGCAATCTAGCAAGTCATGTAATAGTTTACACCTAGCTCACAGAGCTTATCAACAATACCTGAGTGGGGTATCATATCAAATACCTTAGCCAGGTCAAGATGTGCAGTATGCACTGTTTTACCCATATCCGTTGCCTTATTGACCCTCTTATAGAAGTCTACCAGGTTAAGTACGCATGACCTTCCCTTAATAAAGCCAGATTGGGATGGGGCAAGTGTTTGTAGGCTGCCAATGTCCTTCTTTATCATTCCCATGATAATTTGTTCCATGGCTTTGCATATTAGGCCTGTTAGAGTGATGGGTCTGTAGTTTCCTATCTTGCTTGATGGCCCACCCTTATGGAGGTGAATGACTGTTGCAGTTTTCTATTCACTTGGAATGTAACCTGTTTCAAGGCTATAGTTGAAGGGTGCCTCAAGAAATCCTGATAGGTCATGTTTTAGACTGTTTAGGAAGCTATATGAATCCTGTGAAGATATCGTCTTATTCTGAACTGAAATCCTAACTTAACTCAAAGATATGCAAATTCATCAGACTGGTTATAGTCATAGCAGGACTAACCCAGTTAGCAAAACATAAAATAAAAATAAAATAGCATTTTCAAAACAACAGCTTACATTGAGTACAGAACTTTATAGCAGGAATAACATGTTTTAAAAAGTAATAAACTAGTTGATAAAGTATGTGATCACATCCTAATTTACTTGTAATACAATAATAAATAAGGAAAAGTAATATACACACACACACACACACACACACACACACACACACACATATATATATATATATATATATATATATATACAGACACACACACACACACACACACACACACACACACACACACACACACACACACACACACACACACACACACACACACACGCACACACACTCACACACTCACACATACAATTTGTAGTTTTCTGGCAAATCATTAGAGGATGATGTCACTAAATAATGACAGGTATTTGAGTTTTAGACTTTATATCATCCAGAAATTGCACTCTTAACACAAAACCTATTATTCTAGTAACTTTCTAAGTTTATATTAACAATATTTAAAATCTGTGCTTATTTTTGAACCTTTGTCCCCTCATTACTTTAGGCTTTTTCCAGATTTCATGTGCTAAGTGGTTGAGAGGTGTGGCCCTAAGATATCTCTATGCTAATGGCCCTGGTGTCTTTACAAGCCTAACCCATAGGATTACATTGGCATTGTGCCACCTGACCTTAGTTCCCAGAACCTCTGTTGAGTAGAAACACTGGAGTGATCCCCGAGGTGAATTTTCTATTTCCCATCCACTCATCAAGATATCTCTTGAAGAGGGTCAGTGAGGTGCTCCATTTGACATGTATGGGAAGTCTATTCCATAGCATGGGCAGTCTCTGGGTTATGAACCTGCCCCTCCAGCTTGTTCTGTTGATTGTAGTAATGAGGTTGAGGTCTCTGGAGCATGTGGTGCGGAGGGATTGGGATTTTTTTAGATGCAGCATTTCTAACAGAGCTGGGAAGTCAAGCAGAGATCGCCTCTAAGTAGGTGATATGAAACAGAGAATAGTTGAGGTTTTTTGAGTCTGTCCATATAGGACAAGTGTTTAAGGCCTAGGATCCTTTTTGTGAGGTACTTTTGCAGCCTCTCCAGTTGTTGTAGGTGTCTAGTAAGGTACATGCAAAATGGGGCAGTGTACTCGATGATTGGCCTAATGAGGGCAGAGTACAGGGAAACAATGACCTCCTTCTTCCTGGATGAAAAACCCTTAGTAATGAGATGTGTCACATAGACAGACTTTCTGACCACAGGTGCAATGTGGTGGTCAAAAGAGAGGTTGCTGTCAACCTGTGTTCCCAGATCTCTAAAAACGCCTTCTGTGTTCAGTGGACTACCATCAATGTGGAAATTCATGGGAATCAGGTTTTTCCCGAAGGGGATGACAACACATTTTTTTGGCATTGAGCTTAAGGCCATGGTTCTGACACCAGTCGTTTGCCTCAGTGAGGCCTTTCTGTAGGATGCCAACATCACTTGAACAGTTAATAATAGCTCCCAACTTGCAATCATCTGCAAACTTTGTCATCCAGAGTCATAGATTCATAGATTCATAGATTAGTACTAGGCTAACTGCCTTTGTGAGCCATTTTTAAGCCTAGCCAATTACCCCGTGTGAGAATGAAACCCTGCACCTTTGGTTTATAAGGGCACATACCTTAACCATTATGTCAACCTCCCATCCCTCCATGTTGGCCTGAACTTCAGAGAAGTAGATACCAAACAGGAGAGGACCCAGGACCAAACCCTGTGAGACTCCACTCATGACTGGTCGGCAGTCTGACTTGGAGTCAGCTACTTTCACACTGTGGGTTCTGTTTGTGAGCCAGTTTGCAACCCACCTAGTGATATAGGGGTTGATGCCTAGCTTAGTGAGTTTTTCTATGATTCATGAGTGTGGAATGGTATCAAAGGCCTTGGCCAGATCAAGGTAGGCTGTATGAACCACCTTGCCTTCATCCACAGCTCTGGTGACTGACTCAAAGAAGTCAACCAGGTTGAGCAGGCATGATCTACCCTTCACAAAAAACAAACTGTGTGGGATCCAGAGTTTGGAGATTCCCTATATCCTTGTTTATTAGGTCAATGATGATGCATTCCATAGCTTTGCATATCAAACTCAGGCTAATGAGGTGATAGTTCCCAGGGTCTGTAGTCACTCCTCCTTTGTGGAGAGGGATGACTGTAGCAGTGCACCATTTGGTATAGGCAAAGCCTAAGATGAGGCTGTGATTAAACAGGGCACACAGGTGAGGTGCCAGTTCACTCTGCAGTTCTTATAGAACACAGCCAGGGATATTGTCAGGTCCTATAGAAGCTGTATTCTTGGCCTTGGACAGTGCTGTTTTAATCTGTGCAGTAATAATACTGGGTGCCTGGCAATCTACTGGCATTGTGATTGGTCCTTTAGTGGGGGAGAGAGTGGTAAAGTTGGCACTAAATCTGTTGGACAGTATATTGGCAATATCTGTTGGCTCAGTATAGGAGGTGCTATTGTGCAGTGGCTCAGAGCAAATCTGGGTATTGCTGTGAGATTCTTTACATAACTATAGAAGGCCTTGTGGTTGTCTTTACTATCTGCTGCAATACTGTTTTCATAGCTAGCTTTAGAGGATTTGATGAGGGATCTCAACTTTTTGTTGAGGCTGATAAGGGAGTTTTCCAGTCAAGGGACTTCACCTTATTCCACATCTGTTTCCTCCTTCTGTCGTACAGTTTGTTTATGGCAGAGGACCACCAGATTGGCTTCTTTTTTTTTTGGAGGAGAGCGTCTTGGTTCTGTTGGGTATGTCAAGATCCATGCATTTGTGTAAGTGTTTGCACAGTGCATTGGTGTATGAGTCGGTGGTCATGCAACTATTCTCCATTTGCATGGGTGCCATGAAGTTAGCCACCTCTGTTTTTAGGAGCCCAAAGTTAGCTTTGGAGAAGATTTTCATGGTGGTTATCTTTGTGTGTGTGTGGGGGGGGGGGTTAGATTTTCAAGGTGATTAGTTTGTGGTCGGATCTACCCAGGGAGGAGTTGACTATTGGTGTACAGCAATGGTCACCCATGTTTGTAATGACCAGGTCAAGGATGTTGCTACCTCTAGTGGGGCACTGGAATTAATGAATTCCAGAAAACATTGGGCAAGTGTATTGGTACATGAGTAGTTTTCCCAGTTAATGGAGGGGTAGTTGAAGTCTTGCAGAATGAGTGTTAGGTTTGACCCTAATATTCTCCAGGGTGCTTAGGAATGAGGAGAGTGAGTCTTGCGACATGGTTGTGGACCTATAGCAGGCTATGACCTGAAACACTGTCTTACTAACAGCTGCACCTGAAGTATCTTTGATGCATTATGTTGTGCTACCAATCTGTAGGCATGCTCATCATTTATGAATATAGAAACACCACCACCTTTGGAGCTTTGGTTCAAGTTCTGAGGCCAAAAGGTGTGGAATGAGTAATAGGCTGGTAGTGCAGGGGTCCTTTCTGCTGTCTTGAACCAGGTCTCTGTTACAGCACAAATGTCAATGTTCTCCATTTTAAGGAGTACTTCGAGTGAGTGCATTTTGAGATTTAAACTTCTAGTATTGAGCAGCATGACTCACAGATTGCATTTGTTTGTAGCTGTTACGGTGGTAATTTGGTCTTTGGAATACCACCGAAAAAAGGCACTATAGGGGTGGCAAGAGCCTTGGCCAGTATCCAGAAGCCCAGGGGTGACAGATTCAGGCCATCTCTGGCAAAACATCGAGGTCTGTCAATCATGTCATCCCAGGCAGACAGATACTGGATCCCCTTAGAATGACACCAGAAACTTAGCCAATTGTTGAAATCAATCATTTTTTGCTTGTACTGTGATATCATTCTGGGTGATGGTAGGAGGCTGCTCAGGGCTAGGGTCATACCCGCCTGGGCTACATAATCCGAGAGCTCCTCCATGTCTCTTTTCATATAGTCCAGGGAGATATGTCTCAGGTCATTCACACACATGTACAATGACAGAGTCATATCTGTACCTGTTATTGAGGGACCTGAGTGCATACATTATGTGGCAGATCCTGGCACCTGACAGGCAGGTGACTGTTACTTTCTCCTTATTCAACCTAGTGAGTGGGACATCAGTGTGCCTCACTATTACGTCACCTATGACTAGTGTGCTGGGCATGCTGTTTTGCCTTAGGGGCTTTGGTTGAGTTGCACATGGTTTAGGAGAGTTATGTGTCTCATGATTAGTGTTGTGTTGTGGTGGTTGAGTGTGTTTTTGCCTTGGAGGTCTCTGCTGTTTGGGTAGATTTTTATTGAGAACTTCCGCGAAGGTGGGTGTGTGGTTTGTGTTTTTATGTGAAGGCAGTGCTGGTATGTGTTCTGGAGGGCTATGTGTTCCATGTGGTGTGGTGCAAGTGCTGACCTTCTCCTCTTGGCCAGCTATTCTGGTCTTGGCTGGAGAGTGCGTGGCTTCCAATTTGGATATATAAGTGCATCTCTCACAAGTCTGAGTGTTGGGAGGTAAGAGGAGAGGGTTGTCAGTGTACATGAGGCAGTTGATACATTGCCTCAGGATGCCCAAGTTAACCAGGTTAATAGGAGAAAGCACAGAGAACTGACCTGTAGACATGCCTGGAGAGGTGGGCATTAATAATAAGTGCTGGAGCTGTTTCTTTGTACAATGTTTAGTGCTGATAAAACTTTTGTGTGCTACAATAATTGCTACAAGAAGTCTGGTAAAGTGGTAGACTAATAAGCTAGTAAAAGTGCAGAAGAAAAGTTAACTAGCAGATCTAAGGGAAAAATTGAAGAACAGACTTTTTGGCACCCCTCAGCAGCTTACAAACAGTCCTGGATACAGCAAATCTGTATCTGGACTAGACTAGTTACTGGAAAGGTGGGAAACAAGTGTGAATGCAGGCTTTTAAACCAGAAAGTTGAAAGAGATGGAAAAACTGCCCAAACAGCCAATAAACTACAACTGTTCTTATGGTAGCTATGATACCTAGTGTAATGAATTAGTGCCAATGGATAAATAAGCTGAGAGGCTTCCTCCAACAGAAGGCTTGGAGGAGGGCTCAACAACACTGGATATGGACAGCAACAAATCTGGTATCTGACTAGACTAGTTTACAAAAAGGTGGAAACAAAAAAAAAAAGTGGTCTTTTAAACCAGAAAGTTGAAAAATATGGAAAAACTGCCCAAACAGCCAATAAATTACAATTTCTGGGTCAGAAACAACTCCTCTTGTGGTAGATAGGATACCTAGTGCTTACCACTCCCACTGATAAGCTAAAAGGCTTCCCTCCAACACAGAAAGGCATGGGGGGCTCTGAAGCTTACAAACAGTCCTGGATACAGCAGATTTATATCTGGACTAGACTAGTTACAGGAAAGGCAGGAAACAAGCTTAGATTTTTTTCACAGAAAAGCAGCTAAAACAGCACTAAAAACAATTCAAGTGTACTGCATGCTAGCAAACTTGAGTGTGTAGCAATATTAAAGCAAATACAGTTTAAATAAATGCAATTTATTCAAACTGTATTCTGAATTGAATTCAGTTATTGTTTTATTCAACTCTGAACAGTTAAAAGTGCCAAAAAAATATACTTATCAGCTCTATATTTCCAGATTATTTGAGAAGCACACTCAGTCAGAAGACAATGAGATTCTAGAAAAGTTTTTTTTTTAATTTAATTTTTTTTTTACTGAAGTGGAAAGGGAGAAAGAAGGAACAGAAGATAATTCAAGGTTAAGAACCTAAGTGGGTTGGCCTTCTCAAATGTTCTCTCTGTATTAGGTAGAATGAGCTAATGACACTACACTGGGAGGAGTGTCCCAGATCAAATTTACAGTAGGGGTGGGCAAATGCAAAGCCACCAAGTATAACAACAAGACACCAATAGGGAGGGAGGGTGGTAACAAAATAGACACCAAGAAAAGCAATATTAAGCAAATTAATAAATGCAGCAGTTTTGTTAAGTAAAATAAAATGCAGACACCAAGAAAAGCAATCTCAAGCAAATTAATAAATGCAGCAGTTTTAAGTAAAACAAAATGCAGACACCAAGAAAAGCAATCTCAAGCAAATTAATAGATGCAGCAGTTTTGTTAACTAAAACAAAATGCAGACACCAAGAAAAGCAATCTCATGCAAATTAATAAATGTATCAGTTTTGTTGACTATCACTGATAGATTAACTGCCAAAAAACATACTTATAAGCTTTCTGTATCCAGATGTCTATTGAATCAGTCATAGCTAGGCCACAAAGAGCAGCTAAGCTACTGATACTGTCTCAAAAAAATGTAACTCTTACACAGTAGTATAAAGGAAGACTTAAGAGCCTCAGGGAATTAGATAACACAAAAAGCTGTGCTCACACCTTGGATAGGCTGGCTTCAAACAAAGGTAGACAACCCCCACTATGAAACCAGCTGAACACAATCTAGACAGTGACCAGAAATATCAAGCAAATAAATAACAGCACTACATTTTTGTTAACTATCAGTAAAACAGAAAACAAAATGCAGACACCAACAAAAACAATCTCAAGCAAATTAATAAATGCAGCAGTTTTGTTGACTATCACTGATAACAGATAAGTGCCGAAAAATATGCCTATAGGCTTCCTGTATCCAGATATCTATTGACTCAGTCACAGCTAGGCCACAAAGAGCAGCTAAGATACAATGTCATTTATCTGTTCTGTTTACCTGAGCTGAGGCTGAAATAGGTCAAAAGGGAACTGAACCCTACTCTGGCTAGCAAATTCAAAATAAATAAGTAAATAAATATATATGTATCTCTTTCTATGTTTATATATATATATATATATATATATATATATATATATATATGGGTCTACTTCGTCCCATCAAAAGCTCACTTGTGCGAATCACAAGTGACCGAATCCACTTCAGGGTAAGTGCATTTCAGCGAACGTGTACTTTTGTGAATTTTACTTCGCCGAAGCATGGTATAGTGGGCTAAGGGAATATACCCTTTTCTCCACTGTAGTGAGATCTCAGAGTTGGTATATTTAAGTAGTGGAGGTGTGGGGCAAAATTGTGTGTAGTGCATTTCATTTCTGCTCTTTTTTTGTGGACTAGTGAAGTGAAATTCACAAAAGTTCATTTTCGCTGAACTGCACTTTCACTGAAGTGGATTCTCTCACTTGCAATTCGCACAATTCAGCTTATGATGTATCAAAGTAGATCCATATATATATATATATATATATATATATATATATATATATATATATATATATACACACACACACACACACACACACACACACACACACAGGTACAGAAACAGATATAAATAGATACATAGTTATATGTTTAATATGTTTGTGTGTATGTGTGAGCCTGTGGCAGTGTAAACGATTAAGGCTCTTAATGATTTGAGTCCTTCCATACAGACTACAGGGTTTGATTCCTTCTACCTCTGTTTGTCTACTGTGTGACTCTGAGAAAGTCACTTAAATTGTCAGGAAAGAGGCATATGTTTCCAGTGAGCTTAGAGTTTACCCTGTTAGCAAAATGGTATGTGTGCATGAATGACTAAAACAGTCAGAGATGTAGGGAAAGTAAAATACATATCAAAATTCTTGTCTGTATATTTACACCTGTCATATAGCAAGTGTGTTTTATAGCAAATACACATCAGTGATTTCCCCTTTCTCTCTCTGTCCATTTTTCAGCTATGTTCAGTGAGATAGCCATAACACAGTTTCAGCCCAGAAAAACTTTTACCATTTGAATTATATCACTTTCTGAATTTTATTCCACACATTCAAATAAATAAATAAACAAACAAACAACACAAAAAGAGAAAAGAAAAACAAAAGATAAGCCTCTCTTTTCATGAATCTCATAGCATGTCTCAATACTCATGGTTAAAATTTTCCCCAAACACCACAGTCACATTAATTCAGAGCATGTATATCATTCTATTTTTGAGATATTTGACTCAGAATCTTTACTTCTAATCAAAGGCTTTTCAGACCTAGACAGTGATCTCATACTGCTACTGGGTGTCATTCACTCCACCATCCTTTAAAATGTACAATGGGCCTCTTTAACTGAAATGATTAATCTCTATAAAGACGTACAGTACTGGAACAAAGGGCTGAACTTTGTTATAGTAGTCTGTAATTACCCCCCTCCCCCAGTTTATGATTAGAGGAACATCGCACAGTCCCCCTATGGCATGCTGGCTGTGAGTCACATCAACCCATAAAAGAAATTATTGTTCCCCACAGCATGACAGCTGATGCAGAACAATCACTTATTAATGTAAGCGGAGTTGGCGTTGCACAAGGCATCACAACTAATTATGCAATGATACTGAATGGTTGTGTCCAATGTGGCTAAAGTCATTCCTGTGCAAAAATAACTTTAATGTGAGTGCTTGAGTGATTACACTGAAGTTTGACTAAGAACATCCAAGTGTTTGTGCATGTATATGTGTGTGTGTGTGTGTGTGTGTGTGTGTGTGTGTGTGTGTGTGTGTGTGTGTGTGTGTGTGTGTGTGTGTGTGTGTGTGTGTGTGTGCATGTTTCAATATGTTGATTTTGCATTGTTGTTGATTCATCACAGTGTACATGATTTGAATTTTTTGCTGCCGATAGTTGCGTATCAGAAGCCCTTATAGCACTGTAACATTTTAAGAGGCACTTCTAGTCCTTTACACTGTCTTAGGTCACACAGCGTGCTGCTCATTCATTTTCACTGCAGATGTGTTCAAATGTTGCTGCATACGCAGTGAGGTCAGCTGCCCTTAAGAAATGCTTACTCCATAGTTCATACTTCATTGCAGGTGGCACACTATACCTCAATATGTTGCTTGATTATGTCCCACTGGTTTCTATACTTCCTGCACAAATATTCTCTTATATTCTATTCCTGTGTTTATATGTACGGATCATTCTACATCTGATAGATCTATATTGATTAGAAGTGCCTTTTTGTTATAGTGTTTTGGGAAGCCTCTTTTTATTTTCCTTGTCACTGGTGTGCTCTGCGTATTTCACTACTCAGTGTGATGTGCTACTCTGGTCGATGATATTTTCACCAGTGAAACAGTAGTTTGTATCATATTCCTACTATTGTCCCTCTGCTAGATCACCAGTACTGTAGAATTTATCATTTCCTTTCTGTAGCCACCATTTGTCGAATGTTGTAGCACACTTGCAATACAGCTTGCATTCTCCTGTATTGTGCCATTTCTGTGTGTCCATTATTTACTCCATTTGAGTTGAACAGTGGAATACTACTTCATACTTGGATGACATGTGCTTCACTCCCTGGCTGTACTTTTTGTGCTTAAAAGACTGTGCTATGACTTACTCTAAAGATAGATTTCATACAGACAGAGATATGACTGTGTTATTTAAAGAAAGGAATCTAACCCTCCTCCTTCTCTGTTTGTGCATGTAGCTATACAATAACGGAAGCAAGCTTTGAACCCATTGGGACTCCCTTCCATGTGTGTGTGTGTGTGTGTGTGTGTGTGTGTGTGTGTGTGTGTGTGTGTGTGTGTGTGTGTGTGTGTATGTGTGTGTGTCTGTGTGTGTGTGTGTGTGTGTGTGTGTGTGTGTGTGTGTGTGTGTGTTATCATTCTGTGGTGTTAAAGCAACCCCCCCCCCATACAACTGTCCTTGGCTAGGAAGCTACAGCCCCATACCATCCATGGTGGTGGACTACCCCTCTGATACCTCTATATCTAAATATAACCAACTCCCAGATCACACCACCACCACCACTGTGGAAAAGGGAGACATCCCAAATCAACTGTTAAATGGCATTTTCTCAGTATATGTATCTAGAGCTGCCTATTATCTACATAGTCATTGTAAGAAACCAAATGCAGCTAGCACTTCTTCAAGCTTATAGTTTGAAGTTTATTGCATGGGAAATAAATCACTCCTGGAGTATGTAGTGACAGATGGGTATTTCTAAGTTCCTGTGCTGAAATATGTGCATTTTTTAGAAATTATTTTTGTACTTCCCATAATGCCTTTAAATACAGAGTTCTCTGTCTATTCTTGTACACATATTTTGGTGTTTTGTTTGGAGGCTTCTGAATCATTCTCATTGCATCTTTTTTATTAAATTCTGCGTTCTTCTTTCCATGTTTCCATGTTACCATCATGCACCCACTTCAAAACTTTACTAAAAGCACACCTAAAAACATGCTGGCTATGCCCTTGCAACTCCCACTCTAATATCACCCACCCCATCCAACCACTACCTTTCTTTCCACTCCACTAACTACCTTGATTATAGCAAGCTCAGATGCTCATAAGTCTAGTACTTATTATACAGCAGGAACTTCTTATTTTAACATTTGTTAATGTCTGTTATGTACTTCACAGATAAAGATTCTAGTTGTCTACTGATGTACTATGTTCTTCATCTGTAAATATGTTGTAAGTAATTGCTATGTAAATTGTTAATCGCTATGTAATCCAATGTAACTACTGTCTGTTTATTTTAACTGTGGAGCTTTTCTCCCCGGGCCTCCACTGAAAATGGACCTACATCCAGTCAGACACTCCCAGTCAACAAATATAAATAAAATAATAAATAAATAAATAAATAATGTTTACGAGCACCTGCATTATTGAAATAGTAAAAACCTCTGCCTTTATAAATCAGGTATTTCAGATGACAAGTAAGGTTTAATTTATGATGTGCCAACTGAAGAACAGTGCTAAATGCAAAACACAAACCACTATATGCACTGATGGTTGCAGAAATTTCTATAGAAATGTTTATACCCTGACTAAATTGATCCAGAGTTTGAACTTCTGTCTTAGTAGATCAGCTTTTCACATATATTCTGCACCATTTGCAGGAAACAAACAAAAAAAAAATCACACTGCCTCATCGCCCCATTACCATCATCAGATTGAGTGTCTTCTTCTTCTTTCAGCTTTTCCTGGTTAGGGGTTGCCACAGTGCATCACCTGTCCGCTCATGATTGGCAATGGAGTTTTATGGTGTCAAGTTGCCAGCCTGGCACCCGACCTTCCAGAGAAGGCACACACACTCACACCTAGGGCCAATTTAGAGTGTCCAATCCACCTACAGCATGTCTTTGGGATGTGGGAGGAAACCAGAGCACCCAGAGGAAACCCACGCAACCACAGGGAGGACATGCAGACTCCGCACAGAAGGCACCCCAGCCAAAGATTGAACCAGGGGACCTCTTGCTGTTAGGCAACAATGCTAACCGCTGCACCACCGTGGCGACCCTAGCAACATCAGATTGAGTTTAATTTTTCTAAAATATACTGACTCCTGGAACTGTTGAAAAGTACTTGAAGTACCCGCATTTTTAATCAAGTCCTCTCCCCCTCCTATGAAGAACATATTTTGTATCTCTATTCCCTTTTCACGTGGTCTGAATTGAAAAGCATGTCTATGTTGCCATTTTTATGAGCTGCCTTCATTTATGTCTCTGTTCTGAAGTAACTTCAGTATGTGTACAGAAGATACATGCTTCTGTCTTCTGATAATGTCATTTGCTGAGCATTCTGACATCCCAAAACAACCTACCCCCTCACTGTCTTTTCTTATACCTTAAGTAGTGGTATGGGTATTTCAGGTCCCATGTGCTGTTGTTTAGGAATATGTATTTTAATACACTAGCTGTATGGTCTTCCCCTGCACTTTGTTATAAGAGGATGCATTTTTTACAATTAAGTACTATGACTAACTGAAATAGCTCTGATTAATGCTCCAGGATTCCAAGACTTCTCAACAGTGATACATTGTTTTATAACTTAGTATGTGTAGCAAACGAACAATAAAGATGCATGTCTAGCAAATGATATAGTATACAGTATATAAGATTCTACCTGTGAAAATCCAATACAGAAAGTCCATGGGAAAACAAGGCAAAGCATCCAACCAACAGCTGTGGGAACAGTATCCATAAAAGACAGACCAAGAATTCCAAAAATAGCAACAGTTAATGCACCATTCATTCTTGCAATTTTGGTTTTCTTGAACAGTGAACTCAGCATAAATGTGAAAAACATCTGCAAATAAAGAAAGTAAATTGCAGTATAAGTGCACTATAATGAATATTTTAAAGCTTTAATATGATATGGAAATACAGTCTCAATCTAATTATCTTTAAGGCATTTACATGTACAATGTAAATACATCACACCATTAGATTAGAAATGATACTTACATACTGGTAACCTGGAAATATATGATCCGTTTCTTGGCAAATTGCATGTAACTATGTAAAAGATTTTAGTATGAAAATTACAATTACTTCAATTTTAGTTTATTTCAAAAAAACTTAGCTTGAAGATGAATGTATTTTAGAAAAATGTGGGAACCGACCATCAGACACATACATACATACACACACACACACACACACACACACACACACACACACACACACACACACACACACACACACACACACACACACACACACACACACACACACACACACACACACAGATACACAAATGCACACACTCACATACACAATCATCATTTTAAAAACAAAAAAGCCTTTAACTTTAGCCCTGGATTCTCTCACAGCCATTTGTTTTCCTATGTTCAGACACTTCAGTTGTAAAAAGCATCATATCTTACAAAGGTTAAAATAATGCAGAATATCATTTACATGAGTATGTCACATAAAGAAGAAATAATAAACTTCTGCAGATAATAAACATAAAAGTACAGTAGATTTATGCATACTGACTTCATACTTTCAGACTGTTGAATGGAGGGCAGGACTAAAACAACACATACTAGAAGAATGTTGCAAAGCTTTTTGTAAGGCTAATTTTATTTTGCAATCTCATTTAGTTTAATTAATGAGCACAGAGTTAGATCATGATACTTGAATAAAAAGAGGTACACGTGACTTCACAAAAACTAGCCTTGTGAATACAGTATGGGGTCTGGAGTTGGTATAGAAAAGCGGGATTCCTTTTCTCATGTGGTGCTAGGCCCATAGCTGAATTTTAATTAATAATGTGGATGCAGGCAGCTTTGTTCTCTGAGAATAAAAATACCCGCCCCAGAGTCACTAATCTTCCGTGCAGGACTAATCTAGTCCTGCACAGAAGCCATTTTAAGAGGAGGATGGCAGTGTGCCATGAATATTAAGGAAGGCGTGCTGCCTGAACTCCTAATGCTACACGTAGCGTGGACAAGTGCAGGGGGCATGTCTGAGAGCAGAGCTCTCAGAATAAACATGCCCTTGTAAAGTAGAACAGAAGAATGTGTAAATAAATGAGTGAGCCCGCTCATAAGTGTCTGCATATCCCCACCAACAGTCCCCATGTGTTCAAAAGCAACAGTACACTTAAATAAAATGAAGAAGTCCTTATAGTAATTTTTTTTAAAACCCCCAGTACAGCTAACAGTAGGTGCATGGGTATACCCATCGCTTAGCTACGGGTAAAGCAGCTGAAAAGGCTGAAGAAGATAACAAGGAATATATATGCAAATGAAACAGCACAGCAATAGTGTAGTGGTTAGAGCATCTGCCTAACAAACAGGCATTCCAGGTTCTAGTCCCACTGCAGCACATATCATTTTCCATGCAAAACCTGTATATGAACATATTCTCACATCTTTTTGCCGTATAACCTAAATAATAACATTTAAATGTGAACTGCAGTACTGCATTAAATGCACATGTAAAGTGTCACTGTCATAATGAATAAGGCACTAGTAAGTAGGTTTAAGCAAAAATAAGCAGTAGTAAGCGTGTTTAAGTGCGTATGCACAGGGGTAAGTATTGCCTATACAAATTAAGTAAAGTAGAAGCTAACTGAGTGTAAGAAACTGTAACCAGAGGTTAGCATTGCTTACCATCATGCAAACCCGCGCAAACCCGCTTACAACTGCTTTAATGTGCCTTAATCACTCAAACAAAGCAACAAAATAAACTGCCTCTGGAAGGCTCAAACTCAAGACCCTGTACACTATAGTTACAGTTGTTAACCACCAAGCCATCATAGCAATAGATATGAATGAGGTATCAGCAAACTAATCCTCACCACAGGAAAACCAAATCAAACATGTGAAATGAATCTATGTACAGTGTGAAGTGGTATAACCTTCTACATAAGATAAATATGTGAACTGGAGTACTGCAATAAGCAAAGATCTGAGGTGTGATTGTAATAAATTGTAGAAGTCCCCAGGTCCCCATACAGTGTATGTACACATGAATCACACATACCAGACACATATATAACCTGTAATGAAGAATAAATCATTGCCAAATGGCAAATATAGTGGTAATCAACTATTAAGCAATGCTAACTGCAGCACAGCTCAAGTTAGTAAGTGTAAGCAATGTGTAGGGGAGCCAATTTGATCTGCCTAATGGTATACCTCTTTAAGCAGTGCCAAGCTTATGTAAGCAGGTGTGCCCATAGCTTAGCCTTTTCAAAACTAGCCAATCACAGGAAAGTGTGGGAAAATTGCCGTATTTAAACCCCACAGGTGGGAATACTTCTCATAACTGGTTGTAGCTTCCTACTGCAGGCAGAATGGCTGGTGTGGGTGAAGACACTCCATTAAGAGCACAGCGCTGGGGCATCCAGGAGTCAAAAATCATTGTATGGCTCCTGGTAAAACACCATGATCAGAGACTACTTCAGGGCCAGTACCAGGACTCACAGTATAAAACAGAGGCCTAGGACAGTCTCGCCCATGATCTCACCAGTGCCACATGTATCCTTCGGACTGGTGAGCAGGTCAGGCACCACCATGCTGACCTGAAGCGGCAGAGGGGGGATGTACTGGAACAGTGGATCAAGGAGTCTTGGCAGATGCCCAATGCCCCAGTACTGAGCAAGTACTCATTTTACTAAGTAGTAAATAATTGCCTAGCTTGTGTATACTATGGATAGGTATAGCTAAATATCAATGCAATTCTCTGACAGCTGCAGATGAGTGGGCTGGGAACCAGCAAGCCCATGATGCTAGGCTTGCAAAGGCTGCATCGCGAGGCAGGTTAGTAATCAGTCTGCATGTACTGTTATAACAAAAATATAAGAGCCTTAGAAAGTGTTGTACCAGTAGAAATAAATGTGTAATAGTCTGTGAATAAAGGTATAACCCCTGGAGTGCTTCTGTTTAATCTTCTCTCATATGTTGGTGATCTGTTCCATACTATAAATAGTAATGCTGTATATTAAGCAGTGTCACCCACACCATGGTATGCAGATAAAATGGGTATGAAGTCCTGCATAACAATGTTGTAAGTGCCAAGAGGTCAGTCATATCGTACAAGTTAGGGAGACTTAGAAAACAGTTGAAAGCTTTACATCAATTCCCTGATAGCACAGTGTACTGTGATATTAGCTATAAGTTTTTGTCATGCACAGCAGGGGTTTGAATCCTGGGAGTGCTACTAAGTTGTATGCATAACCATACCCCACAACTGTACAGATTTTGATACAATATCCAGATAGAAAGCTGTATGCATAATTACACCCAACAACTGTACAGAATTTGCTAGAATGCTCAAATTGTAAGTTGTATGCATATTCAGACCCCACAACTGTTCCAATCTGTCCAGCATGTCCAAATATATGGCCCATATCACCAGCTTGGTACCCTGTTCCCCTGAAAATTCACTGTGATGATCCATGAAATGTAGGCAGCTGTCAATGACATATAACTGATAGTCAAACGTGTACATAGTCAGAGAATGTATATGAAAACAAACCTGTCATTCTAGCACCTCACCCAAAGTGTATGACAACAATTCTACACATATGTTGCATTAACACCTGCATCTTGTTACACCTTTATGTAAGACACAGGTCACGTATATAATAATCTATAAACATACCAGTGTACAATATAAGGCCATTGGGTAGTGTAATAATACATGTAAGGGAAAGATCATGGCAGTGACTAAGAATGTTGTGAAAACTACAAGGATATATTAGTTGTTAATTGAACCCTCTCTCACACCCCTAACATATGTGCATAAAAACCCAATGACACTCAAATGGTATGTGTACACTACAAACTTTTGTTGGGACATATGTCCTAATGGTTTATAAATATTCACATTTGTTTCTATGCATGTGCCATGTTAAAATACACCCATATTGGTGGCCTGTTGCCATCAATGAAACCTGCATGCTCCTGTAATGGCCACTGATGTTCCATATATGCATGTGTTCTGCTTGCTTTGCAACTTTGTTAGATCTGGTGTGTCAGGTTAATGGGAATACCTATGTATGCTGTTATAACTAATCCTGAATGCTGTTGACTGTTACTAACACATATCGATCATAAACCTGCATCAACACAGCTCGTATGGGAAGGCCGTTCCCAGCGGACCCACCTGTCCCACCTCAACTGGCCACAGCACCGGGCACCAGCACATCTGGGGTCCAACCTGGGACCACCTCCTCCGTGGGTCCTGCGCCACCTTCTGGAGGAACCACTGCAGTGGATGGGAATCACCCCCCCTCAGAGTGGGCGCACAGGGGAACCTGTCTCCCATCAACGGGTCAGGGCCGTGGTGTGTAGGGAGCTCGATCTGGAGTATCGAGAGCTCCTATGCCAGCTTGAGGGCTGAGTGGTGCTATTAGAGGCAGAGCCTGCCCCTCCTTCACAGCCCCCATCAAAGCCACCTTCAGGGCTGTGAAGGTGCAGTGGTGACTGCCCATGGGTGGGGTCCTCAGTCCCACTGTTTCCAGTTGGGAGCTCATGGGCTTGTGACTTCCAAACATCCCTCCCCGTACAAGGTGTTTACCCCCCACATGTGTCATATACCGGCCCTGTATGTGTCTTGTGTGTCTTGTCTGTTAACCTATCCAACCTACCTCCCCAAATATACCTACTACCCCTCCCCAACATCCCACTCTCACCTGGAAAAAAAGGGCAATCCGTTCCCACAAAAAATATATCGCCCCATACATAGCTGTCCATTTTGTACAAGTGTCCACTGGACACATATAATCTGGTCTAATTGGCATTGCAATGAATATATGTTGTCCTCACCCCTCTCCAAGGGGTTTGAGGGTCCAAATGTACCTGCAAATTTAGTGTATATGCACAGCTATTGCTGTAGAAGAAAAGGGCAGGTATGGACCTTTCCTATACCCTTCCAGCACATGCCTAGCTATTTTCCCTACTGTCTTTCCCTCTTTGTGCTTTTTCACCACTTTTCTATCAACCCCTTTTTATTTCCTTTTAAAGAAATTAGCATGGGGTAAGCGGCAGTAAGCAGGTTTGCGCGGGTTTGCACTGGGTTAAGCTATGCCTTCACAGGTTGATAAATGCGAAGCTAACTGACTGTAAGAAAACATAAGTGGAGGTTAGCAGTGCTTACTGTCGCACAAACCCGCAGAAACCCGCTTAAAAGTGCCTTAATCACTCATTAGCCAACGTCTCTTGTTCTGCCCAGAAACAAAATGAATTACCTCTCCAAGGCTCGAACCCAGGACCCTGCACTCCATACACAAAGTGATTTACCACTAAACCATGGCAGAGATAAATAACCTGATGTTTTCGCAAACATATCATCCAGCAAAATCAGTCAACACTACAGGAAATGTAGTAATATCATACCACACAACCTCTTAACGCAAGAAATCTGGACAAAGTGTGCCACAATGTGTGTACAAGTAGGGATATATGTCATATACTGCTCTACTACACCTAAAATGTTGCTAGTTACACAGTTGTATATATTAGAACACATATTTTGAAGGAGATGAAGTCTGAACCACAAAAGTGTTGGCACTAGTTACTAACCACAGTCCTGAGATCATCCATGTCAATTGTCAAGAGAATGAGGTACAGGCCAAAAATATGAGCCAAACATGCATGGACATATGGACAGATATATATCTGGAAATGTAAACAGATAGACAGCTATATGTATATATATATATATATATATATATATATATATATATATATATATATATGTGTATATATATATATATATATATATATATATATATACATATATACATATACATATAAATATATATATATATATATATATATATATATATATATACAGATAGAAATGTGTATAGCATTACCACATGGGAACAAAATCCTGAACCACTCACTACAACATAACAGACCATATGCACTGTTAATGGGGGCTCAAATGAGGGATACCTGGTAATTAGTGCTATGTTACCCCCCCACAGCCCTAACGGATATGCTGTGCAATCCAATATCCAACACATGCGGTTCTTGACTACAGGTCCCTCCACAATACAGCCACAATGCTTTAACAGTAAGCCAATTCACCTGTAAATATCAGGACAATATCTGTAACATATCATGCAGAAAAGTCATTCTACCATAGGGAATGTACAGTGTGGAAGGACTACACATTACAATGGTTCAGATATGCACACACATCTATACATTGACAAATATGTTCAGGTATATATATATATATATATATATATATATATATATATATAGGTACATACACATATACACAGACAAAAGGTATTAGTAGCCATACATATGTAGAAGTAGTTGTAGTGTGGAAGTACTGGTTGCAAAGTATATCCCTCAGCCACAAGCCCTGTAACTGGCACCTGTGAATTGTGTAGTGTGGCAACAAAATAAATAAATAATTAAATAAATACATTCCTTGCACGAGAAGAAGGAATGCGTTACACATCCCGTACAGCTGCAGCTGCCCGTCCATAGATTATAGTTGCAGCGGCAAAGTGCTGATGCAGCCGTTTGGTTTCGGCGATGTAGCTCGCAGGGGAATGTCTTGCGAGCTACACGCCGGAATCCAGATTGCTGGAGTACTCTTTCCCCAAAGATGTACTTCACAGGGATTGACATCAGCAGGATTGCCAAAGTAGGGCATTTAAATTGTATTGAGTATGACTAACCTAAATTGCCCTAAGTAGTCTGTATGCATTAACCACTGTTCTGGCCAGAACAAAAATAACCTGCCTTTGCAGGTCATGAACCCAGGACCCTGTACACTACAGTCACAGTAGCTAACTACTAAGCCATCACAGCAATACATGAGACTGAAGTCTCACCAAAGTAATCCCACCATAGGCTAATCAAACCTAACATGTGAAAGGAATAGATATGCAGCTGTCCGTAAACGACCTCTCCAAAGCCAATGTTATGCTTCTCAAGGCAGAAGTGACAATGTTTGTGACACCCATGGAGACAGGAGCTGACAGTTCAACTGATGAATCCTGCACTAAGGCACTATATGAGCACATCCACTTGTACATGATTCCTGACATCCCACCTAGAGCCATGACCCCCTCCTCCCAAATAAGCAGGACAGTCTGGAGGTCTCCTACCATGAACAGAGTATACAACAGAAGGTAGACACTGTTGAAGGAAAATTGATATTCCAAGGATGCAAACAACTCCCTTACCAGCCCCAGTAGGAAGTTGAGATCCCTCATGTAATCCTCCAAAGCTGGTTATGTAACTAAAATTGCCAAAGATTCCACAGACAACCACACAGCATTCTATAGTTATGTCCAGAATCTAACTGGCAATGTTCAGAAGTGCTCTGGGCTACAACAGAATGGCATTACATAGACTACTCCCACAGAATTTGCCAATATCCTGGCAGATTGATTTAGTGTCATATTCAAGCCCCTCTCACCCCCAAAATGGCCCATGTCAATGCCGAATGAGTTCTGATGCCCAGTAATCAGGGCCACACAGGTAGAAACTGCACTATCCACAGATAAGAATATGGCATCCATGTTACCTGATGACATCCTGGGCTGTGTACTACATAAACTACAAAATTAAACTGCAACTCACCTAACTGTCATGTGTAATCATAGCCTCGCATCAGGCCTGGTGCTCACTGAGTGGCACACAGCTGCAGTTATCCCACTACATAAAGGGGGACCCACCTTGGATCCCAGGAACTACTGTCACATCAGTCTGATGAGCCTGATCTGCATGATCATGGAATGCATTATCATGGAATCATTGAACGTAGACATTGGCAACCCGCAAACACTGGACCCCACACAGATTGGGCTCATGGAGCACCAGTCTTCTCTCCTGAACCTGATTGACTGCTTAGACTCAGTCTACATAGCTGGTGAAGAGGGTAAGACAGTCCACAAAGCCTATGTGGACCTCGCCAAGCACTTCAACACTATCACCCAGTATGGAAACATAGATTAATGTACTAATCCAGCCATACATCCCTATGCCACTCAATGGTTTGCCACATGGCTTACAGACAGAACCCAAACTATAGATGTAACTGACTCCAAATCCAGCTCCAGACAGGTGACTAGTGGAGTACCTCAGGGTCCAGTCCTGAGACCACTGTTGTTTGGCATCTACATCTCTGAAGTACAGGCCAACAGTACGGGACTCTGACTAACAAAGGTAACAGATGACTGCAAAATGTAAGTCACTATGAGCCTGACTGTACTGCATGATATTTTACTGATACCAGCCTGACATTATACAGGTGGGATGGAGCACTGTTAACATCTTGTGCCCTAGTCATGTAAGGTCCTGGTTATGGTATCTGCAAAAGTTGGTAGTGTATTGCAGGGCAGATGTGTTTGGCTGTGGGGGGGATACCTATTTGTACATGACGTATGTTGCTCATGCCTGTCAACCCCATTAATGGTGCATGTGGACTTTAATGTTTCTGCTATGTTCCCACTTTATCTACAGATGATGTATATCCGTACATACCTATATCGATATATATATACATATATATATATATATATATATATATATATATATATATATATATATATATATATATATATATATATATATTGATTGTTGTTGTTGTTGTTGTGTCTTTTGGCTTATCCCGGTTAGGGGTCAACACAGTGGAACTCCGGTCCGCTAATGTTTGGTAGGGGATTTTTATGTTCCGAGTTACCATCCCTGACGCACAACCTTCAATGAAGGCATGCCCATTCACGCATGCCTCCACACAGAAGATGCTCTAGCTGAGAATCGAACGTCTTACTGTGAGGTGACAAAGCTATTGCAGCACCACTACCGCGGGATATATATATATATATATATATATAGATATATATATATATATATATATATATATATATATATATATATATATATATTGATATACACATATATATATATATATATATATATATATATATATATATATATATATATATATATATATATATATATGAAAAAACACAAAGTCCCAATGGATAAAATATAATAACAATCCTTTAAGGAGCCAGCAGAATCGTCGTCAACACTTCAGTAGCGTATAGCAACCAAATCCTGGTTGTGTAAACATAATGAATCACAAATGCAGAGAATGTAGTCAGTGGTTCGGTATTCCCTTCACTAACGTGCACCAACCAAATCCTCGTTGTGTAGAAAATAAATCCAAATGCACATAAATTTAAAGACTCCAAACAAATGGTTAAACGAAAATGAATAAAAACAGGTTTATTTACGTAAGCGCTTTCACGGCTCAGTAACGCTGCTTCATCAGACAAACAACCAGAACAAGACTACAGAAGCTTTTTAAAATGTCTAGCTTGGTCGCCAGCCAATAGTGGACGAACCTCTATTTAAAGTGCTACACTAAGATAAATTCATTACCTTGAAGTAATGATGTAACTATTAATGATTCTAATAAATATTTTTTTGTCTTGTTACTAAAATACAGTAACTAGTGCTGAATTAAAATCTAAATGTAAATATACATATACCAAACATGATCACATAAAATCTAATATTATAAATTACTTAGACAGCATATAAACTATCACCCTGTAGGCTCACGCTAATAGATACTACCACTATATTTGGCTAAAATCTAAATATATACGTACTTGATAAAAAGCATATACCAGAGATGGTCAATTTCTTCTAGTTAAGTCTAATGTTTGTTGAATACGTTGACATCCTGTAAACTATCACCCTATGCACCAACACTAACTTATACTGCCACTATGTTAAATTGAATATACAAGTACCAAAAATACAACAAATTTTTTCTCTGATGAGGTGTGGTGCTTATTGATTACTTAAACAAACAATCATATAAATTGGCTTATATACTAACTCAATATACGTATGATGTTAAAAATATATATATGAACTGTATATCCCTATGGACATATGATTGATAGAGGGTTCACAAACATCATATCTCTGTATAAACGTAAATAATGCAAAAAACCAAACATGTATAAAAATACATAAAAATTGCATAAAATTACAACATTATAGAATAATAAATAATGAAATTTTGGACGGTTCAAATTAAGTTCAAGGAGGCCAACTCATTTTAATCTCGTCCCCTAAGTAACTATGTATAAATAAGAGAAATAATGTACAACTAGTGTAAACGTTTTCTACTTTTTAAATAGAGTTTTTAGGGAGTCTTAGGCATTTCAAATGAAGTTCAAGAAGACAACCCCATTTTAATCTCTTCCCCTAGGTGACTGTGTATAAATGAGAGAAATAATGTACAACTAGTGTAAAAGTCTTCTACTTTTCAAATAAGGCTTTAGGGAAACCATCTCATTTAGGCCTCTTCCTCTGTGAGCTCCCAACCTTAATATCCAACCCACGTCAGCGTCTTCCGTATTGTTTGTAATATCCCCTATCCTGTTGGAAATCCTTTGCTGGTACAGCACTTGAAATGAAAAAATGTGTTGTGCTCCATACTTTAAAGTATGCTTGGCCAGGGCACTATATTCATCCCCCCTTGATAAACAATACTGATGGTCCCTTATGCGCTCTCGCAATAACCTATCTGTCTTTCCCACATAAAAGTGGAAACAAGGGATACAATGTGCGACATATACGTGTCTACTGGCACAATCAGAATCCACTCTAATTTCCCACAGCTTACCTGTGTCAGGATGTTTAAAGTAATGGGATTCATCGATGTGCTGGCATTGGAGACATGCTCCACATGTGTTTGTGCGCTGTAGCCCTGGGTGGGATGTACTGTACGTGCAGGGATGTGAAGAATTGTGACATAAAAGTCTCTTTAAACTTTGCATATTACTAAATGTAAAGTGAGGTTTCACCCCAA
This sequence comes from Protopterus annectens, assembly GCF_019279795.1. Classification (NCBI taxonomy): domain Eukaryota; kingdom Metazoa; phylum Chordata; order Ceratodontiformes; family Protopteridae; genus Protopterus; species Protopterus annectens. The sequence continues at coordinate 204,464,546 of NC_056744.1, read as the reverse complement.
CCATTTCTTTCACTCTTGTATCTGTTGTCAAGATGTTCCAATGGCTGGCTACTGCCTGCATAGCTAGATGTACATTATTGCCATACGGTATTACAAACGACTCATACCTGGCTCTACATGAGTTTCTCTCTATTTGTCCTGAATGTTCAGAAAAAAATGGTTGTGCTCTATTAGCCCTAAGTTGATCAATATTCGTGTAAACTCTACAAATTTCATTGGTGTGATATCCTTGATTCACTAAACCTTCCTCTAATAGAGATAACTCTCCATGAAAATTTGTTGTACTTTTGGTACTTGTATATTCAATTTAACATAGTGGAAGTATAAGTCAATGTTGGTGCATAGGGTGATAGTTTACAGGATGTCAACGTATTCAACAAACATTAGACTTAACTAGAAGAAATTGACCATCTCTGGTATATGCTTTTTATCAAGTATGAGTATATTAAGATTTTAGCCAAATATAGTGGTAGTATCTATTAGCGTGAGCCTACAGGGTGATAGTTTATATGCTGTCTAAGTAATTTATAATATTAGATTTTATGTGATCATGTTTGGTATATGTATATTTACATTTAGATTTTAATTCAGCACTAGTTACTGTATTTTAGTAACAAGACAAAAAATATTTATTAGAATCATTAATAGTTACATCATTACTTCAAGGTAATGAATTTATCTTAGTGTAGCACTTTAAATAGAGGTTCGTCCACTATTGGCTGGCGACCAAGCTACACGTTTTAAAAAGCTTCTGTAGTCTTGTTCTGGTTGTTTGTCTGATGAAGCGGCGTTACTGAGCCGTGAAAGCGCTTACGTAAATAAACCTGGTTTTATTCATTTTCGTTTAACCATTTGCTTGGAGTGCGTTTGGATTTATTTTCTACACAACGAGGATTTGGTTGGTGCACGTTAGTGAAGGGAATATCGAACCATTGACTACATTCTCTGCATTTGTGATTCATTCTGTTTACACAACCAGGATTTGGTTGGTATACGCTACTGAAGTGTTGACGGCGATTCTGCTGGCTCCTTAGGATATATATATATATATGTATTGTTGTATATATGTACACATTTGGATGTAGGCATATATATCTATAGATGTAGGTATCTGCATGTGCACATGTTCATATATATTTATATATGTATATATTGCTATATATATATATATATATATATATATATATATATATCTACATATATCAATATGTTCTATTAGTTTAGACATTAATGTATTTTCACACACACATACATCTACATGTTGGAATAAATTCTCTGTAATGCTGAATGACTGGGCTGGATAATATGTATGCGACTACAGCAGGGTTATGTATGTCTGAGATGGCTTAGAGCTAAGTCACTTTGGCTATGCTGTGCATGGTCCTGGGTTCGAGCCTAGCAGAGGTTGTTTATTTTGTTGCTAGGCAGTACAAGGGCCGATGGATACAGAGTGATTAAGGCACTTTAAAGCAGTTGTAAGTGGGTTTGTGCGAATTTGCGCAGAGGTAAGCAGTGCTAACCTCCGGTTACATTTTCATACACTCAGTTAGTTTCTTAATTACTTAACCTGTGTGGGCATTGCTTAGGTCCACACAAACCTGCATAAAACTGCTTTAAAGTGCCTTAATCACTCTGTATCCAATGGGCCGTGTTCTGGCCAGCAACAAAATAAACAGCTCTTTCAAGGCTTACACCAAGGACCCTGCACACCCTAGACAAAGTAATGTACCACTAAGCCATGACAGATATACAGAAATTCAATGTTATCAGAAACATATCATCCAGTCCTGTCATGCAACAGTACAGAGAATGTATACCATCACCTAGATGTCTGTGTGTGTAACTATATTAAAATCTGAACAGATACAACATACCTATATATGTATACGCACACATACACACACACACACACACACACACACACACACACACACACACACACACACACACACACACACACACACACACATATATATATATATAAAATTTTGTTCTTCTAACTCTATATACATATATATATATATATATATATATATATATATATATATATATATATATCACTATATATGAACATATATACATGCATATGCCTAATTCGACACATATATGTGTCTACCCCTATATGTCTACATATACACAGCACGTTACATATGTGTATGCAGATATATGTCTATGTAGGTATATACGGACGTAGTTTTATATATATATATATATATATATATATATATATATATATATATATATATATTAGCAGATATATATATATATATATATATATATATATATATATATATATATATATATATAGGTATATATGGCCATACATCTGTAGATAGCAATGGCGATTAACAAATACACATATGTCCACATGCATCGTTAATGGGATTGAGAGGCCCCACACACTATATGTGTTGTACAAATAGGCATCCCCCCACATCCAACCACATGCACCCTGCAATACACTACCAAGTACAGTCTGCCTCCCATAGGACATATAGTATGTGGAAGCCATCAACATCCCCAGGATACAGATACACAGACACAGATATGCAGATACAGATATACATATATATATATATATATATATATATATATATATATATATATATATACACACACACACACACACACACACACACACACACACACACACACACACACACACACACACACATACACATGATATATATGTACAGTAAGATACATATGTAGGAGGTGCACACAATATGGAACAGACACTATGCCTACAGTTAACACCTGAACAACTGGACACTGTATGGGCCACCCATACAAATGTCAATCGTTGCCTGCAACATATACCCATAGAAAGGTCATAGGAAAAACACCACACACAGGTTTGCAGAAATGGGAATCCATTAATTGTGTACTATAACAGTTCTATATGCTATGTCATATAGCTGTTCAGATACTGACAACCATATAAACAGAGTACTGCAACTGTGAATCAGTTACACTAATACAGTAGTCTGGAAAGGTTCACAACTGTTGCTGTCCAGGCCAAGCCCTTCAAATTGTACAATAGTGGAGACAGACTGTGCCACAGGATACCAAACAATCAACAGTATGTAATGCAGGTGTGTAGTTCAGCAGCCTCTATCCACACTCTGTACAAACTCAGTAGCAGGTAAAGACATTTTGTGGTCAAATGGGTTGTAACTGGTACATAACAAGGCATATTTGACACCATCATGAGAACACCGACAAACAGAACAGTCTGTATGGCAGCAGGCAGTAGGCTTGCAGTAGTCCACGTAATGTAAGTAATGTCAATATAGCTGAAGTATACGGTACTGTACATCCAGATACCTTGTGGCAGCTCACCCCTGATACCCCCATATTTTGTAACTGCCTAGGTCATTTATGGTGCTCCCCACTAAGACTCAATAATACAGGCCCATATACCACTGTTACATACACTGGCCTCTGGAGTGCATAAGGGCTCACAGAGATATTGGCCAATATATGTGGAATTCCGGACACACCCTGTAAAGTCCAGAGGTATACACATAATCCTTTAGTGCACAACATGTGTACCAGGCCTGACAATATGGATGTAGACAACCATGTAGATGGGTTTAACACATAATGACTGGTATACATTTGCCACCATCGGTTTTGGATTTACACACTCTTGTCTGGCCTGACACATAATGACTGCTGGTACAGGAGTGCCATGGACACATACTACCCACTAGATATTGACATACATCTGTACAGCATCCCACTGTTCTGTCTGACATACATGACTTTTAAGGGAGGCCCGGCAGCAGTACATCTTGCAAGTATCTGAACATGACATCTCACTGGGTAAGTACACTAAGCTGCTAGGCATGTAACAATGCACTGTGCAGGCTACAGCAGTCTGGTTCAACACTGGCCTTCATGTTGCAACAAACCCCGTTACAATGGTAAATTTATGAGGTTATCACAGCAACATGTACCTGCGTATTTAGCAGCCTCAATGACCATGTCACAGCACAGGGTGAGATACACCTGTGTGACAGTGCATAACCACAACCAATGTGAACACAGCCACAGCCAAATATAGTAAGCTAGCAAAATATTACAGTATATGGACTATCTGTTCTACACCATCCTCATATGTGCAACTCACACAATGACTCTACATATACTGGGCTGCTGCACAGTTTTGTCTGATGGCTGTCTGTGGTATGGGACATGTGTGTATATGACCCTACAAACATGTATGGCAAAATGGTACCATACAGTGGGGCAGCACTTAACATCAGATAGAAGGGGAGCTAGAACAATGACATCTACCACAATCTGTGCACAGGCTAAATACATATTAACAATACATACACTGCCCACATTCACCATCACTACACAGACCTCAGTACTGTACAATCATCTAATGAATCTCCAGGTTATGTCATGAAATATAACCCCTACTGTACATGACATGTGTAGCAATCTGAAATATCACTGCTTGATATTAGATATGATGGCACTATTTCTGGTGTACAGCACATATGCACCACTTCATGCATGACATGTACAGAGGTTGACAGAGGTGTGTCTGACAGCAAATACACAAGGCCAGTATAGACATGTTGCTGTGATAACCTCATAAATTTACCATTGTAACGGGGTTTGTTGCAACATATGTCCTATGAGGGATATGAAGTCAGTAGCTGTCACGGCCTTCACCATCTACAGACTGCAATCCTAACACTACCTTCTGCATTTCATAGATAGATGCACTGTGGCTAACACATGAAAACAAAGGCACAACAGTGCCCAGTCTGCAGATGACCCTGCAGATGGGGATCTCTCATATATATGGAACTGACATGACAGGTATTGCGACATGTACAACAGGCATATCCAGACAAACACTGTTAAACCAACATTACTCCACATGCAATATAGCAGCACTTACAGTCTGTAGTCAGGTCAGGCACATCCCCCTCCTGTTTGTTGCCCTCTTTCCCCAGTGTATGTTGTTAGAGGTAAATCCCCAATCCATCTGAGATGCTGTTTGCCAAACAACAGATCTAGTTCCTACTCACAGTGACTGAAAAGGGCCAACACCACCATGTTGTTCCTAGGTATTGGAGTGTGTTTCCATGCAATTGGCTATGGGAATGTTACCACAGCTGTTCCATATACAATCAGCTAGGGGAGGGCTGCAATTCGTGCAGAGTCCATTAGCTGATCATGAGCATCACTTAAAATACACATGCTGCTGTTTAAGCAAAGCAGGTGTGGGTCTCCACATCCAGCAGAGAGGGAGTGGGAGAGGCGGACAGAGGCAAATACCTGTCAGGGAGGGGTGAGAGAGTAAAACAGAAGCATGTTTGTGTCACACACCTACCAGCACAGGGTATCAAACCCCCGATGACTATGTAGTGCTATCACAGCTTGATGCAGTTATTGGATGTGCCACATGGGTTACCTGCTATGGAGCACTCAGAACATGTATGTGATGGTGAGTGACATCTGCAACAGGGATATGGTAAATATATGGCAGGTGATGTATTCATGCTTGTCTGCATGAACAGCTGCCAGTGTCAACACAGGCACACTCACACAGGGACGCACACACATTGACACAATTGGCAGTACCAGGAGTGCAACTCATCACTAGTGGGATTGCCACAACACATCGATTTGCAGGTATCACATGAACCACATGGGTCATACGGAGGTTGTATGGGCAAAGAGTATGATGAGGTGTCAGACATCAGACAGCATGCTTCAATATACCCTGCGGGGTTGCAGTGAGTGTGGATGTTGTGGTCATACACACCATACAACACACACACGAATGCACAGGGTGCCAGCTCTGACATGGATGGGTGCATGTCTGCACAGGTGTGTGGTGGTCAACTGTGCCAGTAGGCTGTACAAGGGTAGGGGATGGGTATACCTTGGCATCAGGCCACATGACAATGGTTTGCATTGTGTCTCAGGCCTGTAGTTTTTGCATTTTCCCACACAGGTGAATACTGCATCCCCCATCCAGTCACCTGGATGACTATTGTGTATGGCCAATGCTGTGCATCACTTGCCATATATATGTTCCTTACTCCATGACATGGATGGTGTCTGGGATATGCACACCTCCCACATGCATGTACAGTGACATGTGAAACTGTACCTGGGGTGTCTGGACCATGTTGTGAACACAGATTATCATTGGATGTGTCAGCCTTGCCCACCTGTGGCAAGAACTGGTAATGGGCAGCAGGTTTACCCTGCACCTACATTGATAGCATGCTAACAGCATTCCCTGATGTCAGTGTCATCTGTCCATACAGGGCATGTTGTCAGGCATGGTATATTCGTTGGGAGTCACATGTGAAGGCACCACGGGTGGTGCAGGTGTCCATTTGGGAACAGGGTGGAGGTGCATGGTCTGCATGTACATGCATATTGGACAGATGGGAAGGGTGACATGCCCTCTGTAGCCCACTGCCATCACTGCACAATTACAATCCGTGGCCAATATGCAGTGTACTACCCACATATTGGCTATTGCCTAGGCATGTGTGTGCGTATGACATATGAGTTGTGTGAGCACTCTGGGTAATAGTGGGGTTGCTAACTGTGATTGGCTGGCCTTGATGTCACATGTCTGGGTATAGCTTTGCACCCCAGCCTCTCAGCTAATTTACATCTGTTATCCCTGTATGGTTGACATGGTGATATATAGTAGGGCCACCATAAAAGAACTGAGCAAAACCCCCTACACATTGCCCACAGGTGTCACACACTCACAGCCACCTCTACACAGTATATGAGTTGCAAACACACACACACACACACACACACACACCTGTCATGTCTTGGAGTAGAACCCTTACCTAATTAGTTTATTGCACTACAGTGCTACAAAGTTATAGTACGCGCCACGGACATTCCTGGAGTACTTCTTCCCCAAAGGTGCATTTCACAATGAATGACATCAGCAGGATTACCAAAGTAGGGCATTTCAACTGCACTGCAAGTGACTAGCCTAAAATGCATTGCTCCCTACACATAGAATGAGACACACACAAAATATCCACAACTGACATGTGTGGGTATAGAACCCCTGACCAAGGCCTATATCATATTACAGCATGGAGCAGTTATAGGTTGCACCACTGGGGTTACTGAAGAACTGTCTCCCCAAAGTTGTATTTCACAATGAATCACATCAGCAGGATTGCCACAACAGGGCATTTAAAATGCACTGTGGGTGAGTGGCCTATAATGCATTGCTCCATACACAGGCATTGAAACACACAGAAAACATCCAGAACTGCCATGGGTGGAGATGAAACCCCTACCACAGTTCTAAATCACACTACAGCAGTACGCAGTTACAGGACACACTACAGAGATTACTGAGCTACAACCTCCCCAAAGGTGTATTTCTAGGTGGGCGACATCATTAGCCTTGCCAAAGTTGAGTGTGTCTACCCTAAAAAGCATTGCTCTCTACTCACTCAGAGACACACAGATTCACACACACACACACACACACACACACACACACACACACACACACACACACACACACAGTTTCCAAGTCTGAGGTTAGAACATCTACTTAATTAGATTATCACACTACAGCAGTATGCAGTTACAGGACACACTATGGAGATTACTGTGCTACACTCTTCCCAGAAGTGTATGTCTAGGTGAGTGATATCAGCAACCTTGCCAAAGTTGACTATATGAATTATACGGAGTGTGAGTAGCCTAAAAATCATTGCTCTCTACTCAGTCAGGCACACACACACACAGTTGCTATGTCTGGGGTTAGAACACCTATCTAACTACTTTATCACACTACAGCAGTATGCAGTTACAGGACATGCTACAGAGATTACTGAGTTGTGGTTTTCCCAGAGGTTTATTTCCAGGTGAGTGACATCAGCAGCCTTGCCAAAGTTGAGTATATGAATTGCACGGAATGTGAGTAGCCTAAAAAGCATTGCTCTTTACTCAGTCAGCCACACACACACAGTTGCCAGGTCTGGGGTTAGAACACCTACCTAACTACTTTATCACACTACAGCAGTATGCAGTTACAGGACATGCTACAGCGATTACTGAGCTATGACTTTCCCAGAGGTGTATTTCTAGGTGAGTGACATCAGCAGCTTTGCCAAAGTTGATTATATGAATTGTATGGAGCGTGAGTAGCCTAAAAAGCATCGCTCTCTACACAGTCAGAGACAGACACGCACACAAACACACACCCACACAGTTGCCAAGTCTGGGGTTAGATCTACTACCTAACTAGTTTATCACTACAGCAGTATGCAGTTATGGGACATGCCATGGAGATTACTGAGCTACAGCTCTCACAAAGATGTGTATTTCACATTGGATGACCTCAGCAGGCTTGTAATAATACTACTATGGAGAGGGTGGTGTGTGCATGGGCCATAACCCATTCAAGTAGGGGTTGACATGCCACATGCGGGCACACATGGAGTCATATGTCACAGGTATGTGTATACAGCTACTAGATGACTACTTCTTTGTACAATCATGTTGCACAGCTGGCATGAGCACCACATAGTCTGTCATGTTGATAGATACTGGTGGCTAGTATCTGCAGTGAGTGATATCTGCACCTTATATGTTTGGGGTCCTTTGGCTGTGTGCTGGGTGGGACAGGCCTGGATGGCTCTTTGTCACAGTCACCCTTTTCCACACCTCTATGTCTGTCTACCTTTGACTGATTATAGTGTGTTGTCCTTAAATATATGTCTGCATTCCTATCCACTGTGTGTGCAAGGCAGGTGTGGTGCATACTGAAATGTGTCTGCACTAAGAACTGCAACTGCAAGATATGTCTGGTCCATTGGTGTTTGCAGACATGGCCTTCATATTTTTAAGTGTGTGAGCATGCCCAGTATGGCCATCTGGATTGCATGTGTGGATCAAGTCCAGGTAGTTTGTACTGTGGTGCTGACCTTTGTGTTGTACATTGACAGGTAGCATGCTGTGTTTGCAGGGTATCCACTGGTCATTTAGCATTTACTGTTGCCACATTTCTGCATAGCGGGGGAGACACCTGATTGTTTCTACCATTTCTACACAGGAGTGGGGGGCACACCTGACTGTTACTATAAGTGTACGTAGGATGGGGGGGCACACCTGGCACTTGTACACATTTGCTAGGACTGTACTGCTATGTCGGGTACTCCATTTCAGTCTGTAGTCTTGCCTATCATGCTGGCTAGAGGCATACCAGTGTACTACAGATCTTAGCTTTAACTACCTACATATTAGTTTCTGACTTCCTAGCCTTCACATCTTACATCCAACTGCCTGGCCTGTTGTAGTCTGTCTGTGTAGGCCGGTGGGGGGGGGGGGGTTACACATAGGGCTCATTCAGAAGCCATAGTACAGCATTTGTTTGCGTTTGTCTACACCTATCCTGTTGGCTATAACTGTTGTTGGGTATGTGACCCCCCCAACTGGCATGTGTAAGTCACTTACCTTGTGCATGTCCCAGTATTGAGGATGGTGTTGCAGGGCTGCTTATGTTGTATGCACATAGTACACTTCCTATACACGGTTGAGCACAGGTAGTGTCATGTCTGGCATCCCTTTTACTGTATGTGCGAGTCGGAGAGAGGTGTCATTCCCTGGGTCCCTACTGTGTCAGTGCATGTGCTATGCACTGCCTCTTTGCCAAAGCCAGGGCTACTGGGCACACCTCCTTCTGCCTACTGGGGCAGGCTCAGGTTGATCCTCCTCTGAGTCACTCTGTGCCTGTGCAGGCCTTGGCAATGGTGGGGGGCTATGTGGCCCTGCCTCATGCTGTTCCTGCTGCAGCTGTTTCCGCAGGATCATATTGCATATCATGACACATACAAGGACAATTTGGGTACATGTAGTTGATGAGTACTGCAAGGCTCCACCAGATGTGTCCAGACACTGGAACCATGACTTGAACATCCCAAACACATGCTCGATTATGATTTGTGTTTGTGCATGTGCCTTATTATGGAGTTCTTGTTCGGGTGTGTGTGCATTTCTGATGGGTGTCATCAGCCATGGCTCCAGTGTGTATCCAGCATCCCCCACTAGGTGACCATGTGGGATGTTCCCATTGGCAAATCTCTGGTACAGCTGCATCAGATGCCAGATGTGGGAATCATGGTAGCTTCCAGGGCAGCCAGCACACACATTCATTATTATGCCCTGGACATCGCATACGACCTGGCAGTTGATGGAGGGGTAGCCCTTGCGGTTGATGTAGACCCTATCCTGCTCACTGGGTGATGCTTTGATGCATATGTGCATGTAGTCAATTGCATCTACTACCTCAGGGTATTCTGCTATTTGGTGGAAGAGACGCATATTGCTGGCCAACGCCTTATGGGTGATGGGGAAATATACATGCTCACCGACATGTGCTGACATGGCATCCAGGAACTGGTGGAGTACCCAGGATGCTAATGCCTGTGATATCCCCATCATAACCCCAGTTGTCCACCCTATAGCGCGCTACTATCTCCAGCTCATGTAGCCCTTGGCAAGTTACCCTGGGTCTGTACACTCTTCTCCATCTCCTCACTGTTTGTTGCTCAGCAGCATTCACATCCTCATCACCCTCAGCCTCTTGCACATGCTGGTTTATGATAGCAAAAGCAGCCCTTAACATTTTTTCTCTTGCTTTCGTTTTGTAAAATTTCCCAATTTTTATACACCGGTGGTGCAGAGTTTTTGGGAAAAACAAGGGGGAAGGGTATTTGCATAGTTTATAGTGGTGAGCTGGGCTGAGCTGGTCTGCTGCCTGTGTGATTGGCTGATTCTGATACATTTCACCTGTCAGCTAAGCTAGTTCTCCTTGGTTACCTTCCTACTGCTGTTCTCCCCTTTCAATGCCTTCCTGTTTAAGCTTGTGTGCGCACCATGCAAATGGAGTGCTCAAATGTGCACAGAGCTGCTATTTCCTAGTTTATCTTCTTTTTTCTTCCTGTAACACCCGGTGCGTGGCGCGCACACCTGCTTACACTTTGTAAAGAGTGCTAGGTAGGTTTAGACACACCCCCAGCTTAGCTGTGCTAAGCTAAGAGCAATCCCAAGCCACAGGACTCAAATCCGCTTACAGTATGCCTGACACCCCCCCATGATGTCACCCATATCTTAGTCTTGCACCCAGCTATTCATACTCTTACACTGGTGGGACCTGTCTCACATGCTGGGGAAACCTGGGATTCACTATCCTTCCCCTCATTTGCATAGGATTGCCTGCTAATGCATAGTTACATGTCTCACATTGGGCCTCCCCCCCTTAGCAACCACTACTCACCGGCCAGGGTGTCTTCTGCCTGCCATTGACTTGCATGGTAGAATACTGATTTTAGTTAGAATGCCCATTTTAAGTTTATTTTCTTATTTCCCCCCCCGATCACATTTGCGCTTCGCTGCCCTATGCTTAAACAGCTGAGATCGGGGAAAAAAAATAAAAGTTGTTGTTTTTTCATTTTTTATTGTTTGCAATGCCAATGGCCTTATACTTGGTCATTGGTATGCTTGTTCAGTGATATGCAGCCTTTATTTTGAGCTGCCATAGCTCCGTTTTTGATTTTGCAGAAATGTACTCAGTTACTAACCGAGTACATTTCTACAAATTGCACTAGTCTTGCATGGACTATTGCAAGCTTCTTGGATTGCAAAATCACCTCATTTGCATGGATTTCTCCTGCAAATTAGGTGATTTGCATACCAAGGCTTAGACCATGTTTTGTCTAAGTTAGATTTAGTCTAGCTGTAGGAGATAAATGTTAGTTTATCTTCCTTCTGGAGTTTGCCAGTGATATAATTTTCGTTTCTGATCAGACAAGTCTATGGGCATTTTGTTGTGTTTTTATTTTTTTTGCTTTTTGCTTTTGGTTACAATAATATATCATCTCTCTGAGTGTCATTCATTTTGTTTGTCAGTATTTCCTGAAAGATTGTACTTAATTCAATATTTAGTCACCTCCACAGACAGTTATCATTGCTGGAAGAATTTAGTTTCATCTTTTGGCATTTCCATACAACAGGTTAGAGCTCTGGGTTACTTTGAGACTATAACTATCTATTTTTTAAACCTCAGCACTGAAAATGTTTTAATACAAGGGTGCATACAATTTGGAAATGGAAAAAAGGGCATTCTGGTAAGGCAAATGTTAAGATCTATACTACCAGCATTACCTAGATAAAAATGCAATAAACATGTTGTGGAGATGTCTTGTTTTTGTATAGTATGGTTTCTTATTTTGTTTACTTTAAGTACAGAATTGAATCATAGACTCTTCTGGAGTCAGGAAGGACAGTGAATTTAAACATGGCGTATGTAACTTTAAAACATAATAGATAACCAGATATTTGCTCAAAGCAGCAGGTGTGTCATAAAAATGTACAAAAGAATAACATGTTTTAGTTGTAGTCTATTAGATCATTTTAACTTAAATGGTCCTCAAGGGCTTTATGTAGATTACATAGAGCTATGGCATATCAAAGTCTACTGCTTAAACAATGCGCACGCTGTGGGTCAGAGGATATTTCTCAGTGGATTGTCTAAAGAAGCTGTGATTAGGAATGTGGATACACTTTTGGATAACGGTGTTGAAAAGAAACAGTTAAAAGGAACAATATTACCATGCCAAGCAGGAGATCCAGAGATTACTGTAGAAACAGAAAATCATAATTTATTTTAGGATTACAGAAATAATATGGTGAGAATGATTAGGAAATGAGTGCCTCTATTAGTGAGACAGAATCAAAAGTAAAGGAAAGACACAAAAAGGAATCGTAATGGACTGTTTTTCATACTCAGTTTGACTTAAATTATCACTTGTTTTAATTTATTGGAAACCTGTTTTCACTGATTACAATTTTTTTGTTAAAATTGTTTTAATTGTTTGCAACTGAGAATGAATTCTTTAAATGAGTATGCCATTAACAAATTGCTGAAGCACAAGCATTTGCTCAGTGTGCTAAATGCTGTGTATATACAAAGGTAATACCGGATAACATCGGGGACTTGTGTTCCTCATGCCAATCATGACGATTTGCTTGCTATATTATTAGCAGTGAGTCTAGACTTACTGACGAAGATTGCACTTGTGCAATTGGCACAACTTGGAAAATTGTTGTTACATATATTTATGACTGGAGTAATGAGATAAATAATATTAGGCAAAGCACAAATAGAATATATTTAGGAAATGAAGTGTCCTCTGCCAGTAAAGATCACTCATCTCCTACTAAACATAATATTACCAATGACAGCTTCAGAATTAGGATGCAGGTATTAAGCAATCTGAGGATTTAGAGCATGTAGAAGAAAATAAAAAAGAAATGAAGGGAGAAGTTCTCAACAAATAATTAGGAAGAGAAATAAATTAATGTCTATAATGCAAAGAGTACACATGCTGAAAAGGACAATGATTTGTTATGTAATACACAGATTACTGGGAACAATAACATTACTTAATCATAGAACATTCAGTCTACATAAATGGCATAATTTTTCCAACAGAGAAGGTAGAAAAAAAGAGGCAAGGTGCAGACAAAAAGGAAGAAATCTAACCTGAAAGATTAAAGAACATTACAATAAGAAAAAAAAGTTGAGTTGGCAGCATGGCTCAAATTGTGGAGGTACAAAGACAGCTAGATGACAATGTTATACATGAAAATGAAATAAGTGTTGAAAACATTGAGATTAATAAGATTAATTGTAATGTAGAGTATTGCTTTGTAACAAGTGAGACAGCAGTCACTTCTGAATTAGAAGTTGGAGATGTTTCAGATTTAGTCAGAAACAATGTACTAGTAATTAGGAGATTCAGTGATTAGAGGAACTGATACTTACATTTGAGAGAGGGGATAATGGATATCAAACAGTGTTATACTTGACAGCAGGAAAAACACAAGATATGAGCAGGGCTTTGGAACGCTTTAATATAAGGAAGTCTAGAACTGTTTTTTTCATGTCAGTTCAAATTATCTCATCTTCAAGGACTCGCTGACTGTTAGTAGGGAACATATAGTGCTCTTAGAGCATAGCTTGTACCGGTGTTGGAGCATAGTTTTCACAATTTACATATAGAAAAGAGAGTCAGTTCAGCATGAATGAAAAGAGATAAATACCTATGAAAATGGTCTATTTTAAAAAGTACAAATGTATAGAACATCCAAGCCTAATTTTGTTTATGCATGTATTTGGACAGGATGAAGTCCACTTGTCAAGACAACAGAAGAGCATTTTTGCAGCTAATATATTATAATATTTGACTAAGACAAGACAGGATTTTTAATAGGCCATAAATTTAACACTTAGCAACATTTGATTTATCTTTACTGGTGGTGGTTAATGCTATTAATATTATTAATAAAACTTTTACTATAACATTTGCTATATTCACATAATATTTATGTGGTTATTGTTTGTGAAACATGGTTAAAGAACAATGACTAAAAAATTGCTCTGTTATGATCTAACACTGTAGCAGACATTGTAGCAAAATGATTATGTGGAAGGATTATATAGGGATTAAAGATTTCAAGACTTGATTATTATGTTGAAGATAACACTAACACTGTAGATTGTTTTACTGTAACAATAAAGAGAACCCTGGACAAATTCAAATTGTTAATGTGTATAGACAGACAAAGTTAAATGATGATGACATAGAGAAATTCATATATTTCTTGCATAAAGCATATGAGGAAAAATAATAGTAGGTGGGGACTTGCATTTACCAGAAATATACAGGAAAAAAATGAATCTACACCATTAGTAAGGAAATTATTTACAACACATGTACCACAACAATTGCCTTCAGATGGTAAACAAAACTACCAGAGAAAAAAAACATATTGAACATTGTTGTTTCATAAGGAAATGGTTGTTACTTCATGTCAAGTTTTATTGACTTTGATGTGCAGTGATCATGGAGTTATGAATGTTAAATTGCACATAGATAATTCTGCCAAATTGAAATGTAAACCAATGTACAGAAGATGAATAACGGATTATATGAAAACAAAATTGTGTGATACATTCAGTGGAAAGACTGCAGAGAGAAGGTAACACGTTTTGAAAGGGAAATTGTTTAAATGCAAAGAATAAAAAAAAAAAAGTTTAACATCTATAAGATGAGAGATAAAAAATACAAGAAATGGAAATGATGTCAAACTATAATTTAAAAAATAAAATAAACAAACTGGACAAACAAATTAAACATAGAGTGAGACAAGATCAGGAAAACAAAATTGAAGACAATTTATTTAAATATATTGATTATAATAAGAAACTATTTTATAGATACATAAGATGTGGTAGGAGCAGAAATATACAAATTAGCAAACTGATTGTACATTCTAAAATCTTTTTCTCAAATGCAACAAATTATAGATATATTTACAAAATCCTTATATAAAACAACTTGCCTCCACAAAGAGGGTGATATATCATGCTAGTACCATCAAAGTAATATCAGATAATGAAATTAAATGGGATTATACTGAAAAACAACTATGCAAACTGGACCCCCCAAAAAAGTATAGGGAGGAAACAGAATTATTAACAATGATGTGAGAGTACTCATCTTGGACTTATATTACCATTATATCCATTATTCACTAGTATTATTATTAAGTATTTGGAGATTCCTCAAGATTGGAGTCATGCACTTCTTAAATCCTTCTTTAAGGGCAAAGAGAATAGGACAAACCCAGAGTAATACAGACACATACAATTTCTTGCTGTGGAAAAATAATGGAGAAGGATATTTTGGATAAATTATTACCAGAAATGGAAAGATTGGAATTAAAACCATATATCAGTATGCATATGTTGAAAATACATCTATGCCTACTTGTAATATGATGTTCTGTAATATAATATCAGCTACAAATGAAAAAGTCTTCTGTGATCTAATTTAGTAGACTTATCAGCCTTTGATAGGATCATATATAAGACACTGATCAATAAATTAGAATAACTAGGCATTAATGTAATTTTTAAAAAGATAGATAAGTGCATGTTTTACAGACAGGACAAGGCAAGTATTATACAGTATCTGGGTTAGTTAAATTCTAGGTTAGAGTCAGAGTGTTTCACAGGGTTTTGTCCAGGACTTATACTTGTTTAGGTTGCATATTTTAGATCTTTTTTATCTGCTGTGTTCTATAGTCTGTTTGCAGATAACTTGAAAATTTGTAAATTGGTTACATCTTTTACAGACAGAGCATAACTGCAAAAGAACTTGACTAAATTGACCATTTGGGCACAGCAGAATAATATGCTAATAAATACATCAGAAACTAAGCATATGAGATTTAGGATACATAGACTGAAATGTAAATATTTAATACAGCATGCAGTTATTGAAACTGTAGATTCATTCAAGGGCCTGGTATAAGAATAGTTCCAGCTTTGAGGGTATTTTTCTGATCATAAAAACATTTGGCTAATGACAGTTACAAAACTATAGGCTGCATGAAAGATTTATAGTTTATGAAGTCAGAGATGATGAACTCATTGTTACTTCAGACTCAAGCTACAGTGTGGAGTAATAATATGAAAATATTATACAATAACTAGAGTGAGTAAATTGGAATAGTACAGTAGAAATATACCAAGGACATCCATGGATATGAGAATTAAAGATACCATGAAAGATTAAAATTTATGAACTTGAACAGTGTTTTGAACAGATAATTAAGAGAAGAACTTACTCATGTATATTGGGCATTTAAAGACAACTACCTTTGGGAATGTATGGGGTTTTCAAAGTGTAGTAGAGAACCATTATATGAGACTACATAGGAATGTGAGATGCACTCATTAGTTCTCTGAAAGACTAGCTGATGCATGGAATAGACTACCAAGATATATTAAAGTAAGCATCAGTTTAGATATTTTGAGAACAACTGGAATACTTATTCTGGAATGACTATTTAGGTATATTTGCAGGCTAGAAGGGCATTATTGCACATGCCTGAAATATTTGTAAGCATGTATACACTGAACAATGTTATTGTTCTTCCAAAGGAAAAAAATTGCATGAGACATCAACAATGATATACTAAAGTTTTTTTTTATTTAGAAAATATTCACAAACTTGTGTAATATTTAAAAATAATGTGTTAATCTGTATATAGAAAAAAATGCATTTGTTACTGTGGAAAAACACAATCTCTGTTTATCAGCTTTGAAAATATTCGCAGTGCATTTTTTGGAAGATATTGCATTAAGTCACATGATGATGATGATGATTCTCTGCTTGTTGTCTCCTCCCACTACAGAAGCATATAGCTGTAGAAACTGGAAGGCATCTTCTAAAAATTCACCTAAAGCTACAGGACATTTTGTTTGGAGACATAAAGAGAGAGACTGAGAATTAACTCCCAAAACTGCAGGAGTTACTTCTACATGATGTCCTTGTAGACAGAGCTCAGGCTAATACTACTTGTAGGTACTTCAAAAGCCATAAGCAGTAAGGCACAGCATAGATTTGGCCAAAAGCATATAGCTTCTAACTGAAATGTTAACAAACCTGTTGTCCCTGTTTAAATGTTTTGTTTTCAATTCCTTCTGCAGGTTTTGTATGTTTGAACATTGATTTGGACAGAAATTGCTTTAACTTATTTATTTAAATAAAGGGTTATACTATTCAAATTGGCATGCTTCTAGCTGATGGTTTATTTATTACCCTAATGATATATGCATTTTTATCAGCTTTTCGTCAATTGTATGCTGTCTGCCAACTGAAGGGTGCCTGCTCAAAGCTAATTGCTGACATTTGGATATTTGTCAAGTGTAAAAAGTAAGGAATATTCTTAATTTGTTCATTTTGAATAACTGGTGACAGTGTACTGTAAACTTGGGAAGGCAGGGCATTAGAGCTGCAGAATTATGATTTACCCCTGCAAACTGAATATACTTCGAGTGTGCATGCAAAAATTTTGGTTAGGTGTTACTGTTTTTAAGACTGCACTGAAAAGCATTCAGTATACACGGAGGTGGTAGAAGTCCTGGAGAAGCCAGTGATTACAATACTGATATGTAGCTATGTAATGTAAAGCTTATTTCAGTGTGGCAGAGTTTTGTTAATTTCCATGGCAAAAATGCATTTACTCTATACTCTTAAGGTCAATTGCCCTTTGTATATTAGCTGGTCCTGGCAATTGGATTTAAGTCTCCAAAGCAAATCTTCCTTTACACATCAAATATAGTCATCCATTGTAACTGCCTCCTTCATCCCAGCCTGTTTACATGCCATCATCCTCCCATAAAATATTTCAAAGCTGATAGTTAATTTTCATGTGGCTTTTGAGATAATGCAGCACAAAGTATCAAACTAACTGAAACAGTTACCAAAGCCATAGAGGAAGGGAAGGTAGTCCACACAGCCTACCTGGATCTCACAAAAGCCTTTGACACAATACCCCACTCGGGCATCATAAATAAGCTCACCAGCTTAAATATCAACCTCTATGTCACAAGATGGGTTGCAAACTGGCTCGGGGATAGAACCCACATGGTCAGAATAGCAGGTGCCATGTCAGACTCTAAACCAGTTACAAGTGGCGTCCCACAAGGCTCAGTCCTGGGACCTCTCTTGTTCGGTATATATTTCTCGGAGGTACAGGCCAACACGGAAGGACTGTGGCTGACCAAGTTCGCAGATGACTGCAAACTGGGTGTCATAATCGACTCTCCAGTCAACACAAGCATCCTCCAAAAAGTGCATAGTCATCCCCTTTGGGAAAAACAAAGTGCCCACAAATGACCACATAGGAGGTAATCCATTAAGTATGGAAGAAGTAATTAGGGACTTGAGGACCCAAGTAGATAGCAATCTCTCTTTTGACAATCCCGTTGCCAAAGTGGTTAGAAAGACCTTCTATATAGCCCACCTTATCATGAAAGGATTCACATCTAGATCAAGAGAGGTCATTGTGCCCCTCTACTCATCACTTATCAGGCCCATAATTGAATACAATGCCTTATTTGGGATGTACCTTACCCGACACCAACAGCAACTGGAAAGACCCCAAAAGTACCTCACTAAGAGGATCAAGGGACTCAAACAGATGCCCTATGCAGTTCGGCTAAAGAAACTCCAGCTTTACTCAGTTGCGTACCGCCTACTCAAGAGGCGATCTGTGTCTGACGTATAAGGCCATGTCCAACCCAGAATTAATGAACATGCTTCACCTCAGGAAATCCAAATCCTTTAGAGCTACATGCTCCAGGGACTTGAACCTCAGCATAGAAATAAATAGGACATGCTGGAGGGACAGATTCATATCCCAGAGGCTCCCCTCACTCTGGAACAAAATCCCAATCCATGTTAGGCAGTGCCCCTCACTGACCCTCTTCAAGAGAAATCTTGACGAGTGGATGGGAGATCATAAGTTTACCACTGGGATCTCTTCTGTATCCCCGCTTGACAGAGGTACAGTAAACTAACCTTAAAAGGGCTATCTTCTATGACCTACTATACAGAGGCACAGTCAACTAATCTAAAAGGGTGGCGAAAGCCAAACACACTCTGGCTAGGCTTATAAATGCCCTAGGGCAGATAGCCTAGTATCAGTCTATGAACCTATGAACCTATAATATCAGCAAAATATATATATTTTTATACTTTCCTTTTTTTCTGCATATTTCAAAGCCATGCACCATATTATTTTTTAGAGACTTTCTTAATTTTGCCTATCAACTACTAACACAAGTTCTATGAATTACCAACATTTAACTCAATGATTTCTTGACTTACTGAGCTGAACTAGTATTATTTTGACTTACTGAATGAAATTAAAAGTTTTTTTTTTGTAGTGGACAATGCCCTATTTTTGACCCTTGAAATTATATATACTAAATTCATAGCTGCACAAACACAAAAGAAGGGAGAAATCTCTTAAAACAAAGAAATGTGGTTGAGCACACTTAAAAAATGCACCAGCAGTGATTTTTTTACAGAAAAGTATGATTATTATATTCAACAACATGGAGTTGAACTCAGTGGGTGGAGTTTTGGTAGAGACAGGTCACAAAGAAGTGTAGAGAAGCCCTAACAATTCTGTAAATCATACATTTGATTTCCTTAATCTCTGTTTGATTACGTTGTGGTATTAAAGATACAATCAAACAGAGCTCCAGGGATTACCCTAAAAAGAGGTATGTGATCCTATTTGGTTTGCATAGTTATAAAAAGAATGAATAAAAAATCTCTTGGAAGATGTCAAAAACACTCATTGAGTCAGACATAACCAAAAGAACCTGAAACAAAAATCCTGCTTGAAAATACAAGTTTCTGACATTAATTTCACTTATGTCAGGTTGCAAGATGTCATATAACATACAATTTAGGATGTATTTAATTATGTATTTATTTGCAAATTTATATATTAATTTACATCTCTGCAAAGGTGGACATTTACAAGGACATTTTCAGCCAAGCTTAAAGCAAAGGCATGGAATTAAACAAGATCACTATAAAGTATAAAAAAAGGTGTGACATTTTGCATAACACATTATGACCAATGGCCACTGCTGTCTGAAGGTTTTGGCTAGGTATAAACTGGTGAAAACAAGCAGTACAAAAAATATAAGACGGTACTTTTCAAATTCATATAAAGTAAGCTTTACCATTTGTGATTTATTAGTATACCTTATCATGACAGTATTTAGATTATGTTTTCTCACTGAAGTCAAAACATTGCACCTGTCATGTATAACATTTGCTGAACATTATAAAGTGTGAATGAGATAGTGTGCTATCTACAGAGATATTTCAGTACTTAAGTAGAGTCCAGAATTAGTTTTATAATTATCCATAACTGCATTGATATTCAGCAAGGATACAATGCTTCACAGAGCGCATTTAACAGAGCTGGGGGGTTGTCACTGCAATCACTTGCTGGTTCCAGGTGAAGGGGAGAAAAGAGAAGAAAAAACTATGTTCAGTCTCATTCTGTAGTTCTGGTTCAGTGTACTCTTTATAATCTTGTCAATTAGCCAGGAGTCTCACTTGACAGAAGCACCATCTAAAAGTTACTGCATTGCAGCTTATTAACCAATGGAATATACAAGCTGGTTAAAAAACTCTGAATTAATGCACACAGTAAGAGATAAGTCCTTTCCATGTCTGTAGTCTCATGTTTGTGTTTTTGTTTTTCAGCTTTTCCCAGTTAGGGCTTGCCAAAGCGGAACTCCGGTCCGCTAATGATTGGTAGTGGATTTTTACTTACCAGGTTACCAGCCCTGATGCACAACCTTCAACGAAGACACACCCCATTCACGTATGCCTCCACACAGAAGACGCTCTAGCTGAGAATCGAACAGGAAAACGTCTTGCTATGAGGCGACAATGCTACCATAGCACCACCACCGCAGTGTGATCATGTTACTTAATAAAGAAAATCTGTGTTTATTCTCTATGGCCAGAATGATACATTTGGCAAGTTGAATTTTCATGGTCTGGAATACTTTGCAGTTATCAGTAAGTGGAAAAAGGCCAAGTTATATTTGGACATACAAGAAACCAAGACCAAATGACCTCTTGGTATCATTGCAAAGAAACTGTTTATACTGCAGCAGTCTTCTAGCTAGTGACAACGTTATTATTTTTTTGCTTCTTCAAGATTTGCCTTGAGACAAGAAACATAATAAAAGATATATGGCTTGCAATATTTTGTGCAATTAATTCATCCATAAATATATTCCCAGGATGGGGATGGGTGAGGCTACTAACCACAGAGGATAACTGGTCATTATAGATTATGATGTTCCACACAGATGTGAGAGTTGAATTTGATGGAAACTTTTCTGCAGCTAGTACTGAGTGATTCTTCAGTTTCTTTTGCAATGAAAGATGTTACTTAATGGACAAAATACCCTATGTAAAACATGCTGTGGAGATGTATATATTCTGAATGAGGTTATTTGTGAAAAGATAAAATAGGAATCAACAATCAGCCTCTAGGGGTCTCCCTTTAGTACAGAGTCATGGCTACAGTAAACATTACTACCATTTCCTGCAAACATATAAATATGGATCTAGATATAAACCTCCAAATAAATGACATGTGACTAAGGTAATCAGCACCATGTTCAACAGAGTTATAAGCTTTATTCAGGTCTAAAATCATGACCTCTGTGAGAATCATTATATCAATGCCTGAGAAGACTGAGTCAGTCAAACACAGGGAGGATGTCATTTCGCCTTGAACTGGCTTGAAGTCATGTTGTTCCCTGGGTAGTGGTACACCCTGCATGACATGATTAAATTAAAAAAAGAAACACACATGCATACTAGAAGCTTTGCTATATGTGTTGCTTAGTATGCAATAAGCTTGTTTACTGTTTCTTGGATGTGCTTCCCATTAGAAAAATGTTTTAACATTCACATTCTTGATGTATATTCCCTCATGGTCTTTATTTAAAACCTGTAAATGGTTCATCTCCCTGACCCATGCATGCACTTACCAAGGGTATCAGAGCTTGTCAGAGATTTGTGATGCATGGCTAGGCTTAAAAAGGCCCTTGGGCCGTTAGCATAGTACACACCTATGAACCTATGAATCTGTTGTGTCAACATCAAGTGATCTCTGACTGTTAAATACTGCTGGGGTTGACACAACTTCTCTTTTCTCCTTCTGTAATAGATTTATGCCCCCTGTGAAATTTAAAACAACTCTGTTTGACTTTATTGTTGCTGATGACACTCTGTGTTCTATTCACTGCTCCCCTGCATAGTATTTACATTGCACATCATTCTATCTAAATGTAACTCTGTCCCCAGTGAAGTCTGTAAATGCTACAAAGTTGCAGCAGCAGACCTGTGACTTTCTTGCACCTGTTTAGTTCTGCACATTTACAAAAGAGACAGTTTTATTGGTACTGTAATTATTTGCACCACATAGTTAAGTAAAAATATTGAAAAGATAGTTACTGTTTATTCTGTACATTCTTCAGAAACAAAATCACTGGACAGAGATCCAGGTAGCTGCAGAAGGAAATGAGTAGCACTGCATAAAATAGGGAATATTACAGCTTCCAAGGAGGCCAGCATTACTGGCTATTGCAAGTAAAATAACCAAATAACTGAACTGAGCTATATGGATATAGAGTGTGTTTCTCAGGTCTGTAATGAAGACTGCATAGTTAGCATTCAGACGTGCTCAGTTTTAGTTCATTCCAAATGGACACCTAACAAGGGAAGAGGATGGGATTAAGTCTGACATAGTAAGAAGGCCTCTCTTTTTCATGTGTCTAGTCAGTCAATGAGGGGGGCTATTACAACTTCATTAACAAACCCACATTGCCAGCAAGACAATCTTAAATAACTAGCGGCTATACTACAGGGAAACTGAAAATATGCAGTTGCCACATTTTACTGAAAGCATTGTGCTCTAAGTGAAATTTGCCTTACTTGCTTTATGCCATTAAAATGTACTGTTTTGCTTACATATGGTTGTTGTGTGGGTATGTTAGTATATGTAAGGTATCTTGCCATTGTTTAGCTGTCAATTGCAAATAGTCAAACATGTACATTTACCTAGCTGCACTATGATTACTGGTAGAGGGGGCTGCTGTGTTACCAAATTTGATACAAGCTGAAGCAAATTACTATAGACATCACTTACATTTGGATAAACATGTTTTTTTTTTTTATTCAGAGCAGCTGCGGTTAATAGGGGCAGAGTGTTTTTCTACACTAGCATGTATATATTAGCATTACATTATTGCAGGAAACAAGTTGAAATGCATTACTCTCAGTAGTATTACCTGCATTTGATGTGTGTGTGTGTGTATGTGTGTGTGTGTGTGTGTGTGTGTGTGTGTGTGTGTGTGTGTGTGTGTGTGTGTGTGTGTGTGTGTGTGTGTGTGTGTGTGTGTGTGTGTGTGTGTGTGTGTGCGTGCGTGCATGCATGCGTGTGTGTGCCTGCAATTGAGATGCTGGGGATTTGCTGTCTTACTGGATTTGAAACACTCTGAAATAAATTACTATGGACAATGTGTGAAACAAGCAGGAATGTATTACCATGGACAATATAGATTTTAATTCTTTCAGCAAACATAATTTGTATAGAACACTGTGATCATTTATATGGGAAAATTGTAGACATGTTATTGTTGTAAACAAGTTTAAATTTATGAGTACAGGCAATATTACTTGCATTTGGCTATTGGGAAGATGTGTGTGGGGGTTCTATTGCAATTGCACTATTTTTTTAAATAAGCTGTAATATGTAATAATATAGAGTGTCAGCTGCCTAGGTTGGTCAAACATGTCTATTGGTAAAGCTACTACTATTATTATTAAGTGGCAGAGGTTATTCTGCCTTAGTGGGTTTGAAAGGAGAAACAATATGGGCAGAGTAATTCATAAATTGATCAGGCAAATGTGTATATTAGATGTGTATATTGTATCTAAACGCTTTATAATTTTTGTGCAGACATAGCTTTTTGTCATTGTTGGTAACAAACAGAAATACTTTCTTATGTATAGTGCTTCTTCTTATTTGTCATTATGATTTTCTTTTGTGTTATCTTAAAAACTGGGACACAACGCATTACAACCAGAAGTATTGTTTACAAGTGGATAATATGGAGGAGGCAGATTGCCCCTTTTATGTTACTTTCAGAAACAAGCTATAATGCTATAATACGTTACATTGGATAGGATCACTTTAAATTTGTCTGTCAAAAACATCCCCTCTCTCATTGCTGTTGTTATATGGAGTGGAGGTTTCCTGTCTTAATGCATTTGAGACTAGTTGAAATACAATATTCTGAACAATGACATTTACACTTTAGTGCTTGTAATGCACAGGTCTGCAGATATGGAGAAATACTTGCAGCAATCATTTTGAATATTAGCAATATGTCCACATTAATATTAATATCTGCAAAGATATAATCTATAAATTGAAGTGTGATATTTACAAAGTGGCATGAATACACACCTTGTATGATACTTTACTTTCCCAGTGAAAGAGTCAATAACAGCAGGAATTATTAATTGCTGCTTGTGAAAAGTATCATATGTTTTTATATTTGCTTTAATAATAGACTGATAATCTTGAAAACAACATTTTAAGTGTGATCACCTTCAAGTATAGGATGGTAGTAACAATGTAAGTAGAAATAAAGGTGGGTAATACACATCAGAAGAATTAAGTGGTTATTTGTTGCAGTAGTTATGCATAAGGGCTATAATGTCATACCTATCTCAAGAGAAGGAAAAGGAAGCAATCAACATGTTGCCTTGTGATGTGAAGTGTTTTAGTGCATGACTCCTGTAAGAATGCAACATAGAGTTATGCAATGGAAGATTTAACAAGATACTTATTTTTTTTGTGAGTGGTATAATAAGAAATATGACTTGATTTTCATGTAAAGCGACGATAGTAAGGCATAGTCATGGATCACAGGGTCAAGATTAATTATATAAAAAGACATCCAGGACAAATGACTACAATGCACAAGGTTACAGACAGCATCAAATGTTCTACATTTAGGTATGACTAATAATAATAGTTGTAGATTAATGTCAGGATCTTGACAATGTTAATCATTTATTGACAAGTGTCAATCATCTGCTGACAAGAGTTAATTGTTTGCAGTGAAACATTCATATAACATGCACAATTCAGGAGTTATTGTTTGTGAAAAGTTCATTGAAAATGTAACATAGTTTTCATACTTGTTTTCCTTATGCAGCAACGCTACACTAACGTAACAGTATAACTGCATTTCTTTGCAAGCACAGAGTACTGTAGAAATGATAGCAAAAGGAGATGTTTTACATGCAGACATTCAGAGATATACATGTCTATCTATTTCACCAGTTCTGAATATAGGCAATAAATGTGATTTGCATCTGTATCATGTTCAGGTACAAAGACATGATTGTTATGTCAGCCAATGTTGTCAACTGAAAGCCTATAGAATCAGCAACTAGAGGAATGCAAGTGGGATGCTGTGATGTGGTAGATTTAGGAAGAAGAAAAGTCTGACATATTATTGCCCTTTTACATGTGATATGGCAGTACAAAGAGTCACAGATCATAATGAGTGCTATCACATGCAACTATGAGGTGGGATGAGAAGAAGTGGGCAACTGCATAATAAGGGACTGCGTGTTGTGAAGATCATTTTCACAGGTAATCTTGAATATTAACAGCATTTTCATGCTGCCATTAATATCTCAACACTGCTATGCATTAAGAAATATGGTTTTATTTGAAGTAGATATGACTTAAGTTGCTGATGACTGTCAAAAGTCATACATCAAATGGCATTTTTTTCTTATTTGCTTTAATAATACAGTAATGGGTTTCATATCTGACTATGAATGTAACAGTCTGAGGAAGATATAAATTAATGTTTTTGACATATGACGTTAATGCAAATTTGCCATGGATACTTAGCATCAAAGCATCTTAACATGAAGGTTCTTATTTTTTGAGTGATGTTTGTAAATATTAAAATATAAGAAACGTACATGCTTTTGCCAAGTTTCCAAATGTATATTCTGCAAAAGTATCTAATAAAACTCAAGTGAGAAGCTCAAAATGAGATAAATAACTGTGTTGTAGATATTATTGTTCCTCTTTTGTGTAAGATCACAAAGCGAGCAATTCTTTAGAGAGATTCTTTATGAGCTGCAGCAAAAATAACATTTGTGTAATAAAAATGAAATATAAAATTAGCATAACTTTTTACAGTTGTTCAGATATCCCTAAAAAGTAATGAAAACTTATATATTTTTATAGAATTTGTTTTGAGACAGATCTGTGCCAATCCATGAGTTGCATGTTCATTTATCTGGAGTTTAACAAATCAACAGTATTAAAACTCACCCATACAAACATGAGAAACAAGTGGTAATATGGGTTCTGCAGGGTTAGGACATTATCATTATTTACAAGTGTGTAAAACTAGAAAATGACCACTAACATGGTTCTTGCAAAAGGGAGGCATGCCTGTTAATGCCCATTTTGTAAGTTCTGTGTCTAATTTCTGTTTGCTGAGTTGCATCAATTAGCAGTTTTAAAGATCTGCAACATGACAAATGAAATGAGTCCTTTCTGTGATTTAGGCAGTTGTTTGAGGCATGCTTTCTGAATATGGCTTACACAAACTATTTCAGGATACAGTATGCATTTTATTTATAAAGCCTTCAGACATCAAGGCCTGTTATTGACCACTGGTTCTTATGACTCACAGAGTTCAGTACTTGGTCTGTGACCATATTTAGAATTGTAATGAAAATACTCCTTTATTTCACATGAAGCACTTTTCATCTCGCTATTAGCAAGACTTCTTCAGACAACACTATCACACGTCTTTAACCTTTGAATACATTAACTACAACTAGTCATTGATTAATTAAATCAATTAATCAATTACCCCAACCACCAATCAAAACTACTTAAGTATTTTAAAACATTTAAATACATTTAAATAATATAAAGTAAAAAAAAAATTATTGACAACTATAAACATTGATCATATCCAACCTGAACCAGATGGATAAAAATACACGTCAAACCATATAAATGTTGAAAAACAGGCTAAAATTTTATATATATATATATATATATATATATATATATATATATATATATATATATATATATATATATATATATATATATATATATATATACATTTATAAAAAAACATGTATGTGAATCTACCTTGTTATGCATCTAAAACTATTTAAAAGAAAGTTATAATATATTATAATATATTACATACATACACCTCTCCAATATTTAATTTCCATGAGTACCATATATTTATTCAAAATGCAATTATAATACTTAGTAACTCCATCCCTTTTTAAAATTCATGCTTTAACAAATCAATAAATACTACATGAATTTATAAAAGTCATACCCCCCATTTACCCCCTTTTTGTTTATATATCAAATATGAATTAAACATTTTATAATTTTTATTATTGTTATTAATCTTACTTCCAGTACCCCTATAATGTTACCTTGCAAGTCTCCTTAATTTTAAAATACACATTATTGAATAAATTTCATTTAGATCTGGGTACTGGCAGGCTCTAGAT
Organism: Protopterus annectens; assembly: GCF_019279795.1. Taxonomy (NCBI): domain Eukaryota; kingdom Metazoa; phylum Chordata; order Ceratodontiformes; family Protopteridae; genus Protopterus; species Protopterus annectens. The sequence continues at coordinate 204,436,449 of NC_056744.1, read as the reverse complement.
CTTAATTGCCATTTTAGTTCTAGTTTTTCTAAAAATAATGTTGCTGGACCTCCCCTCATATCTAGTAACACACGATCAATGACTCTAAACTTAAAGGAATGAGGATGATATTCTTCAATATGTCTGGCTAATGCACTAACCTGCTTAACAGTTTGTATACAATACAGGTGCTCATATACCCTTTCCTTGAGCTTCCTATCGGTTTTCCCAATATAAAAAGGCAGGGCACCCCTGGCAGTGTGCCAGGTAAATAACTCCCTTTGAGTTACAATCAAACTTGGGTAGACTTATACTTGATTTCTCTAATAGAAAACTTCTCGCCCACTTCAATTTGTCACTCAAAATGGGTCTATAAAAACCTTTTAACCTCTTCTCTTTCACTTCCTGTATCAATTCTCCAATGAATGTTGCCAGGTACCCCCTTTTGAGAAACATCCCCTCCAATTTGCCACATTCTGATGGAAATTCTGTATCCTTCGACACCATTTGAGCTGCCCTTACCAGTTGTCCCTTTACCACAGAACATTTCTGGAATAAAGGGTGACAACTGCTAAAATGCAGAAAGGTATTTCAATAAGTGTTATTTGAACACTTATTCGAATACCTTTCTGCATTTTGAGTGACGAGTTAGAAGTGGGCACTTTAGAGGTTCCTCCAGAATATGTTGAGAATTTAAGAGAGCCAATGATAGGGTTTAGTTTTATTACCATGTTTAGTTTGGATGGACATGGTATTATGGAAATTATCAATAAAAATTGGGACATCATTAAACCAGACCTAACACTGGCTCCTAAATTCAAAGATCCCCCTAAAGTGCTATTCAAATGGGGAAATAATCTGAAGGCACTATTGGGGATGAAGAAGAAATGTATTGAAGGAACTAATAGAATAGGGATGTATAAATGTGGTAGATGCTCTTATTGTCCATATATGGACATGGGCGAGAAGTTTTCTATTAGAGAAATCAAGTATAAGTCTATCCAAAAGTTTGATTGTAACTCAAAGGGAGATATTTACCTGGCACACTGCCAGGGGTGCCCTGCTTTTTATATTGGGAAAACTGATAGGAAGCTCAAGGAAAGGGTATATGAGCACCTGTATACTATACAAACTGTTAAGCAGGTTAGTGCATTAGCCAGACATATTGAATAATATCCTCCTCATTCTTTCAAGTTTAGAGCCATTGATCATGTGTCACTAGATATGAGGGGAGGTCCAGCAACATTATTGGTAGAGAAACTAGAACTAAAATGGCAATTAAGATCTAGAGCCTGACAATACCCGGGTTTGAATGAAATGTATTCAATATTGTGTATTTTGAAATTAAGGAGTCTTGCAAGGTAACATTATAAGGGTACTGGAAGTAAGATTAATAATAATAATAAAAATTATAAAATGTTTAATTAATTCATATTTGATATATACAAAAAGGAGGTAAAAGGGGGGTATGAATTTTATAAATTCATGTAGTATTTATTGATTTGTTAAAGCATGAATTTTAATAGGGACGGCGTTACTAAGTATTATAATTGCATTTTGAATGAATACATGGTACTCATGGAAATGAAATAGTGGAGAGGTGTATGTATGTACTATATTATAATATTTTGCAACTTTCTTTAAAATAGTTTTAGATGCATAACAAGGTAGATTCACATACATGGTTTTTATAATTGCATATATATATATATATATATATATATATATATATATATATATATATAAATGGTCTATATTAGATCAGCGAATGCTTAAATAAGTGAACACTGATTGATTGACCTTATTTTAGTGAATGTTCAAAATATCGAAGCAACAGAAACTCAAATTTTTTCTTAGGGAAAGAATTTGGTTGTCCATTTCTGTTGCTTCAGTGCTGTGGTGGATTCAGTAAGTGTGGGATTGTGTGGATGTGAGTGTTAGGGTGGGTTAGGTGAGTTAGGGTTAGGGCTCGGGTTAGGTATGTGTGTGATTGTGTGGACGTGAGGGTTAGGGAGGGGTTTAGGTGAGTTAGTGTTAGGGAGCAGGTGAGGTGAGTGTGTGATAGTGACGGACCTTAGGGTTAGGGTTTGGGTTAAGGTAAGTGGATAGTTAGTGGTGTGTGCATAGTTTAGTGTAGGGTTAGGTGTCACATTTTAGGTGTATGTGTGTGGATTTCTGTTTGTTTGGTGTGCTTGTGTTGTGTGTATGGATCAGCGATTTTTTCTCCTAGGAAACAAATCGCTGATCTGACATAAGGTCAATCAATCAGCTGATCTAATATAGACCCATATATATATATATATATATATATATATATATATATAAATATATATATATATATATATATATATATTTATTTATATATATATATATATATATATATATATATATATATATATATATATATATATATATATCCTGTTTTTCAACATTTATATGGTTTGACGTGTATTTTTATCCATCTGGTTCAGGTTGGATAAGCTAGCGTGACATCATCAATTAATTTTATGATCAATGTTTACAGTTGTGGATAAAACATTTTTTACTTTATATTATTTAAATTCATTTAAATGTTTTAAAATACTTAAGTGGTTTTGATTGGTGGTTGGGGCAATTGATTAATTGATTTAATTAATCAATGACTAGTTGTAGTTAATGTATTTAAAGGTTAAAGATGTGTGATAGTGTTGTCTAAAGAAATCTCGCTAATAGCGAGATGAAAAGCGCTTCATGTGAAATAAAGCAGTATTTTCGTTACAATTTTGGCCGTATATGCAGTTTTGAAATTTTGTATGGTGTTCGGTACTCTAGCTGTTATGTGTTTTATTAGCCTGTACTTTTCCTGTTCTGTGACCATATTTCCTATGATTCTAGTTAAAGTGGGCTGTGAAAATGTGGATGTTTAGCTCTTAGATTGCAAAGAAATGCCATCTTTTGAGACTTGGGCTACCAGTGCACATTTTCTTGTCTACTGAATATTAAGAAGAAGAAAAAAAGTACAGTGAATATCTTTGTTGTAGTATAGCTATGAACACTCCTATCAGACAGTGACAATATAAGACTCTGGGTTTCCCTTGTTTAGTAGTTGTATTATAAGCTAGTTGATATAGCAGATGCCCTCATTAAACCAAAGCGAAATGCGTCCCACATCTTCTTGTCCAACTGGCAAGGGCTGTAATAACTGCAGTCTGTAAAATAGTCCAGGAATCACATTTTGAGCAATCCTACTAGTTCACCAGATAGACAAAATTTACTGTACACTTTGGAGTGAATAACTGAATATACTTATAATGAACAAAAATAAAGTAGCTGCTCTGCACGCAAGTCTCCAAAGAATAATCAAGTTAATAAAAGTATATGAAAAGGAGACTGGATTGGCTAAAGACAAATAAAGAATCCATGTATAATTGCCCAATAAATATAAAGGAGCTGATAAAGCAAATATATGAAAACAGTCCAATTCACAGATAAATCCTCAGTTAGTGGATGAAAAACTCCAAGATGCCTGCATAAAATCCTTTAATATGATAAAACAACGGCAACGAAAGGTAAAGGATTTAGGAAATTAGTATAGTTAATACAAGCTATTACATAGCATCATTTTTATTTTATTTTTAACTAATTTTATCAGCTCCTTTATATTTATTGGGCAATTATACATGGATTATTTTATTAACATACTTATAATGAAGCCTACTATAAACAAATCATGTTAACTGGTGACCCAGACTGAAAGACATTTATAGTAAAGCACTTCAGTAGTAAAGCACGGAGACATCACTTTTTCAAAAATGAGCCGCGCTATCAAGGAGCAGTACAGAGTGTGAATTTAATCACTTGCCCATGGCTATTTCACCATGTATTTAGTAAAGTAGTGGGGGTTGCAGAAGGTAGAGCCCTCCCTGCCAAAGATAATGGTTGACTTGGTTTTGTTCAGTGCTTTTGCAATGATATGGTTTACTTTGCACTTTATTGTTGATGTGTCTGTTGCTTTAATTTGTAAGGCTTTTGGTTCTACTGGCCTTCATTTTTTAGGTTGTTTGATGGATTGGGACTTATTTACTTGCCAAGAATTGATTATTCAAAACCATTTAGCATTGTAGACAGTTATGAGTTGAAACACACTAGCATGATAACTCTTTTTATTCTTGTCCATTTTTTGTATTGATATGCAATGTAGAAGCGGCTCAGTTTCCATTCCATTCAGACATCCTACTAAGGCAGGATTAAATTTAAACTTCCATGGTTAAAAACATTTCTGATTCTGTGCTGCTGCACTGGACAGAGTCAGCATTGTGACATCTCAGAGGTGTCTTAAGTTCAACAGTGATAGATGTTTTCTTCAATCTTTTACCTGTTCTAGTGGCAATCACCAAGAAGAGATAATTTATAGATAATACAATGATAAGGTTAATCCTGTCTCAGCAAACAATAGCTATCAGACTTATGACTGAATGATTTTTGGTGAAAGATGACTTAGTCTTGTGGCCATAAACAAAAAAAAAAAAAACAAACAAACAATGAATTAACTTTTGTGCCCCAATAAGCTTAGGGACCTACTGACTTCCTGACTATGGTAGGTAGGTAGATCAAAGGCATGTTAAAGTAGCATTAACATTAATTATACAGCAGGATTCTGTAGAATCAAGAAGGAAATATAATGAATATGATAAAAATCTTCTAAGAGTTCCATAATTACATCAAGACCCCAACCCATGGGGCAACCTAAACAGAATTAGACAAATTATGTCTGAACTAAAGAGTAGGATTAATCAAAGTCTCCTATTTCACAAGATGGCAGTGAAAAATATATGTCACTAGATGGGTTGCAAACTGGCTCAAGGACAAAACCCACATGGTTAGAATTGCTGGAGCCGTGTCAGACTCCAAACCAGTTACAAGTGGTGTCCCACAAGGCTCAGTCCTGGGACCTCTCTTGTTCGGTATATATTTCTCAGAGGTACAGGAAGGACTGTGGCTGACCAAGTTCGCAGATGACTGCAAACTGGGTGCCATAATCAACTCTCCAGTCGACACAAGCATCCTCCAAAAGGGCCTCATAGAAACAGACAACTGGTGCCAGAGCCATGGTCTCAAGCTAAACGCCAAAAAGTGTATAGTCATCCCCTTTGGCAAAAATAAAGTGCCCACAAATTACCACATAGGTGGTAATCCATTAAGTATGGAAGAAGTAATTGGGGACCTGGGGACCCAAGTTGATAGCAATCCCTCATTTGACAACCACGTGGCCAAAGTGGTTAGAAAAACATTTTATATAGCCCACCTAATCATGAAGGGATTCACATCTAGATCAGGGGAGGTCATTGTGCCTCTTTACTCATCCCTCATCAGGCCCATAATTGAGTACAATGCCCCTTTTGGGATGTACCTTACCAGACACCTGCAACAACTGGAAAGACCCCAAAAGTACCTCACCAAGAGGATCAAAGGGCTCAAACAGATGCCATATGCTGCCCGGTTAAAGAAACTCCAGCTCTACTCAGTGGCATACCGCCTGCTCAGAGGCGATCTGTGCCTGGCGTATAAAGCCATGTCCAATCCGGAATTAATGGACATGCTGCACCTCAGAAAATCCAAATCCCATCACGAGAGACTTGAACCTCAGCACTGAAATAAATAGGACATGCTGGAGGGACAGATTCATAACCCAGAGGCTCCCTTCACTCTGGAATAAAATCCCAGTCCAGGTTAGGCAGAGTCCCTCATTGACTCTCTTCAAGAGGAATCTTGATGAGTGGATGGGGGGTATCACTTCTGTGTCACTGTTAGACAGAGGCACAGTATACTAACCTCGAAAAAGGGCATAGCAAAATTAATTTAAAATGGGAACACACTCTGGCTAGGCTTATAAATGCCCTAGGGCAGATAGCCTAGTATGAACCTATGAACCTATGAACCATGAAAGCATTAAGAGCCCTTGCAATAAAAATTAGGCAACAAGCAGTTGCAAGAATGGCTACAAAATCTATGGGACTCTAACGATAAATAATGGCAAGGTACCGCAAGTGCAATTTTGAAAACTTTCAGGGCTTACTACTCTCAGCTACATAGAACAGAAATACAAGGCTCCCAAGGGGACGAAGACATCTTGAGCTACCTGAATAGAACACCCCCTTCCTACCCTGTCTGAATCACAGAAGGATATGCTTGTAGCTCCTATTTCTGAGCAGTAAATAATAACCATCTATAAAAAGCAATTTTTAGGCAAATCTCCAGAATCCGATGGAATTCCATGGGACCACTGGACACTCATAAAGGACGACTTACTAAAAATATGGAAGGCTATGATGAATGGGATTCTTGAGGGTGGTACTCTCTCTCCATCCTGGAAACAAGCATTAATTGTGCCCACATTAAAAGAAGGGAAACCCCAACCTTCCTGGAATACTACTACCCCCGTATGCATATTGATTATAAGATCTTTATGGCTATACTACCTAAAAGGGTGGCCTCTGTTTTACTGTCATTAATCCAGAAAGACCAATGTGGTTTTACTGAGGGGCAGAAAAAGTCTGACAATATCTTTTGTACAATGCTCATACTGGGAAATTCTTAAAAAATGGAAAACTTCCCTGAATTTTAAGCCTCAATGCTAAGAAGGCATTTGATAAAGTAGAATGGAAGTATTTTTTTCTCAGTCCTAATTAAAATGGTTTTCCAAAACTCATTCATTACTCTCCTTCACAACACATGCGAGAGCTCTACTTATCAGTTGAAAGCCCTTTCTGTTTAACAACAGGAACATGTCAAAGCTGCCCCTTGTCTCCATTTCTTTTTTGCCCTATACTTAAAGACTTTTGCACAGGTGGTGCAGGAATGACCCATACAGGGATACTCATGTGGCTCTTTTGATCTGAAAATTTCTCTATTTCTGAATGATGTGTTACTAACTTTATCTAACTCCCATAGGGAACTAGATCCACTTTTTCAAGCATCTTAGAATTTGGAAAAAATTCAGATTACTCAGTCAAGATTTCAAAAACTAAAGCTGATGTTATTAACATGTTTCCACAGCAGATGACTCACAGTGCTTATCCCATCATGAACAGGCAAAATAAGCTGAAATGCTTGAGTATCTGGATATTGAACACCTGGCAGAACATAGTAACTTACACCTACCAAGAAATGTTGGGTAAGGTGAGAATATATTTTCAAAAATAGAAATTACTGAGTTTAGATTTAAACCAAAAGTCACAATAAGTAAATTTGTTTATCTTCCCACTAATTTTATATGTAATGCAAGCCTAAGCACCCCCCAACCTCAACAATGGATCAAATCAGGAAATTAAAGAGAACCTTCTTGTGGGAGAGCAGCCATCCCAGAGTCACATGGGAGAATATGGAGACTACTGATACCTTGGGGGTTTAATGTTCCCAAACCTAGGTCTCTATTGGGGTGCAACAGCCTTAACCACTGCAACTAAGATTATAACTGGTAAGTACAAAGCCATTTGGAAAGATATGCTAATAGATAGGTGCAACCTTCCTTGTGGAGTAGACTATTTAGATGTACTTCTTGAACAGATACCTTTGTCAAGACATCCTACCCCACCAAATGCACTTAATCAACATGTGAATGGCCTCTTTAAAACCCCTCCATTATTTCATTTGAAAGGTCTGATTACCAAAATAGGTTGCCTTGAGAAAGGAAGCTTTAATCCTTCTAACTGAAATTGGAGACTGAAGAGGATAGGGTTATGTTACTGGTATCAGACGCACAAAAACAGAGTAATTATGGAATGGCCAGAAGACAGGATCAGATATGACCTTCTCCAATATCTATTCCTTGAGAATGCAGGTTTAAGGAGGATATTTAGAGATATGTTGAAGTATAAAAGGCCTGAGCTGAGGGAAACAGATTTTATTTTCCTTAATTAAACAATTCTGGTGGGGGGGTCATGCATATACATGCCAAGGGTCTTGGGATTTTAGAAGGCCCAATAGCTCCTAAAATATCCAACCATATGAAGATTAAAGCAAGCTGGAAGGTTCTACTTAATACCCATATAGATTTAACAGATTTCCTTAGCTATCTTCAATTCCAGTATACAATCATATGAGATACACAATTCAGGATTTCTGGTTGAAAATGTTTACATAAACACTTTCATACACCATCCAAACTGAGAAAAACTACCCTACAGTGAACACCAACTCCTGCATATGTGGGCTACATGAAATGAAAGAATGGGTGCATATCTTTCTGTATTGTCCTAAATCAAACCAGTTTCTAGACCAACTTCAGAGTCTTATATTTTATTCTGTAGAACACTAAACATAGTTCCTACACTACATCTGCTACGCTGGTGCTACAATAGCTCTTTATCTCCTCCACAGAAGTTACTGCTGGCCTTGACAATCCTTCTGGCTAAGAAATGTGTTACTAGAAAGTAGAAGCAGACTTCTCCCAGAATACCTGAGCTTGAAGATATGTTGTCTTTTGATTGAGTTAATGAAACTGGAATTATCTCTAGTAAGTCATAATACTAGGCCTAAAATTCTACAGAAGTAGAGGTTTTGGCAATCATATAAACATATGTAATACGTCAGTAATCCAGAACCTATATTGCTCTACATAATATTGTGTATTCCTTGGGCAGATGACACACATAGCTTGACTCAAAATCAAGAAATCACTTCAACGTTCCTGCACAAAAGTTCTGGAACCCTCACTCTAGCAGCCCAAACACTGCCACCTCAGTCAGGAAAATAATGAACATTATTTTATTTTAACATCATCAGTAACTTCCACAGTTGTCTGCCAAGCATGTAACTAGCTTAATGGATTCATTCTGCCCATTTGTGTTTTGGAAGGGGGTGTCTTATTTCCACAGTGTTTGAATGGCGTCTGTTTCCACAAAGGATTTCTGGGAATACCATGGCATTCAGTAAGATATCACAGACATGCTGCAAGTCAATAGGCAGTCTTTGAACTTACCTGGAGGCGTATGTGCTCTGTATGCTTGTTGTGTACATGTGCTCTGTCTGTGCTTGTGTGTCTGTATGTGCCTGTACATGCATAAGTACACTACAGTAACCTGGTTCTCCATGATGCTAACTGTCTGAGTGGTACATGGCATTAGCTTGTAATGACATTGCTTGCATTGATAACAGTGAACAATCTCTGTCACCCTGTTACTCACATACTCAACAGCCATGTGGTTGGTGGACACATAAAACATGTAATAAAACAAAAAAACAGGAACGGAAGCAAGTATGCAGTTTAAAACACTGTAAAGGTTTTAATACAAGTTTTTAAGCGCTTTTCGTCAGCCTAATAGCTGGCTTCTTCAGAAACAAGTAGAACCATTAAAAAGTTCCTTATATATGGGACAAGCTCAGTTATCAGTCACTAATTACATCAATCATATTAAAAGGGCAATGTCTAGTTGTAGCCTAAAGTAATAAAATAACGGAATAGTTAAAAAAAATCCCTACATATATTAAGTAGACAAACACTGAATAGATGTGAATAAATACATATTAGTTGTGTGTGAATAAATTGAGACACCTAGACAATTAACAATAAAAGTTAATATACATGCAACTAATAAAAAAGTGTTGTTAGTAAACCAACACATTTACATTAAATCACCTCTTAAGACTATTTAGTTTCAAAACACTACTGATCGAGCAGGAGTCATTCAGGCCTGGGTAGGTGCAAGCATTCAACCTCACCTGCCAAGCTAATTCAAGTTCCTCAAGTTTAAGAGGTCTCGGGCCACCCCTACTATAAATTTTTGTTTGGTCAATAATAGTGAATTTGAAAGCATGATCCTTATGGCAAGAGATATGTTTTGCTAATGCGTTCTCAAGTTTACATTTCTTAATGGCTTATTGGTGTTCGTACATTCTGTCGCATAGTCTTCTCTCAGTTTTTCCTATGTAGAAGGCTGCACAGGATGTACACCTTGCTAGATATGTAACAGAGGTAGAATTACAATTGAATCTACCCTTTAGCTTGTACAATATACCATTAATCTGTAAAGAGTTTGTTGTTTCCACGAATTTGCAAAAATTGCAGTTTAAACATTTATACATACCAGGGTTTCTAACAGTGGGCATGTCTTGTTGTTCTAGTAATGTTTTAAGGTTTTTTCCTCTCCTACATGTCACTCTGAGATGTTCACCTACATTCTGGTAAACATTGGGATACATCTTAACATTCCCAGTTTTTCTGAAGAATAGCTAAACACGCTTTACTGTGTGTACTAAATGTAGTGATGAAATTCGTAAAGGTATTTGCTTCCTCATGAGTAGTAGTTCGAATAGTGTTATCGTTGGTTTCATCAAACTTGTTACCTAAACTTATAGGTGACATAACGGGTTTTATACCCAAAAGTGGGACGTAGATTCTGTCATGTCTCTTATCCGACACCTCTTGAATAAGCAAGTCTAAAAGGGGTTCGGGGTACCCTCTGTGGAGAAACATACTCTTAAGTACTCTACACTCATCATCAAACTCATCGTCCAAGCTAATCATTTTAGATGCTCTCACCAACTGGCCCTTGATGACCGATCTCTTTTGGTGAAAGGGATGGCTACTTGTATAGTGGAGAAAAGTGTTAGAGTATGTGTTTTTCCTGAAAATCCTTGCTGTGAACCTGTTCAAAACATAATTCTTGGTTAAACATATGTCGAGGTATGCAATGGTGTCTGGATTGAATGTGGATGTAAATTGTAGGAATTCAGTAGTACTATTAAAGTGTTCAAGTACCATCTTGCTCTGGTCTTCCTCTCCATCAAACAAGATGAAGATGTCATCCAGGAACCTAGTGTAGAAAATGAAGGCTTTGGAAAACTTGTTAGCTTTAAAGACATATTCTGATTCCCAATGTGCCATGACTAAGTTGGCTATACTACCTCCACAAGGGGACCCCATTGCTACCACTACTTTTTGTAAGAAAAACTCATTCTGAAACATAAAATAGTTGTTAGTAAGTACTAGGTCTATAAGCACCGAAACCAATTTAATTTCTCTACTAGTTGCATTATGTCTTTTCAGCATGAAGGCCACCCATTCTAGTGCTATTTTGTGGGGGATGCAAGTATACAGGTCTATATTAGAATATCGAAAGATGTAAACACCGAATGTTTAAATGTCAAACTGTATTCAGCGAAAGCTGAAAACAACGAACATACAGAACAGCAAATATTTTCCTAGGGAAAAAATTTGCTGTTCCAAAACACATATACGCAACACAAGCACACCAAACAAACAGCAATCCACACACATACACCTAAAATCTTACAACTAACCCTACACTAAACTATACACACACCACTAACTATCCACTTACCTTAACCCAAACACTAACCCTAAGGTCCGTCACTATCGCACACTCACCTCACCCGTGCCCTAACCCTAACTCTCCTACCCCGCCCTAACCCTCACGTCCACACAATTGCACACTTACATGACCTGCGCCCTAACCCTAACTCACCTAACCCACCATAACCCTCACATCCACACAATCGCACCCATACCTAACCTGCGCCCCAACCCTAACTCACCTAACCCACCCTAACCCTCACGTCCACATAATCGCACACATACCTAACCCACACCCTAACCCTAACTAACCTAATCCACACTCAATCGCACACTTACCTGAATCCAACCTGTAACTTTCCACCACAGTGTTGAAAATACTGAAGCAACAGAAATGGACAACCAAATTCTTTCCCTAGGAAAAAAATCGGTTTTCTGTTGCTTCGATATTTTCAGCTTTTGCTGAATACAGTTCGACATTTAAACATTCGGTGTGTACATCTTTCGATATTCTAATATAGACCCAAGTATACAAGTCTTTCACATCTATGTTGAGGAAATTGTAGTTCACTTTGAAATCAAGTGATCCTATTTTATCCAGAAATGACCAAGAGTCTTTACATATTTGAGACTCATTTAATAGGTATTTCTGTAAAATAGCATCCACAACTTTAGCACAAGAATAGGTAAGTGACCCTCTGCTATCCACTAATGGTCTCAGTGGTGGATCCTCTATACATTTATGAATCTTAGGAATGCCGAAAATACATGGATATCTAGGAAATGAAGTTGACACATAGTTGTAAGTCTTTTGGTCGATACTACCATCAATAAATAAGTCCTCGATACATTCCTTGATAGTTTGATAAGCCTTGTTTACTTCTGATCGTGAACTAGTAGTGTATGTGTCAGTGTTAAGCAACCTATCCATACGATGTTGATAATCAGAAGTGCTGAACACTACCAACCCCCCCACCTTGTCTGGCTTGCAAAAACGTAAGCCCTGTGATCTAAAAAATTGTAAAGAATCACGCTCATCATTGTTGATATTAGAAGTGGAGGTGCGCTCAGACCTAGTCATGTTAGTGTATCTAATATCCAGTTCACAACACTTCTCAAACAAATCTAACACCTGATGTAGCGGAGGGTTCTAAGTACTGGGGACATAAAATTTGTCCTGATGATCAGAATGCATTACATTGCCCATTGACAAGTTAAAATAAAATTGAGTTTCCTAGTGTAGGATTTAATGTCCACAATAGTATCCACTATATTCCATGGTTTATATGGCACAAATGTCAAGCCTTTCGACAAAAAGTCGACCATGTCAGTATTAAACTGAGTAGTGCTAAAATTGTAAAGTTTAAAGTCCCCTGCTTTGTTCAAAATAATCACCGGTTGTTGTGGGTTAGGCCAATCCTCATCATGACTAAGTCTCAAATTGTCAAAGTCCAAGGCATTCTGAGTGTCAAAACTCAAAATGGACTGGTTATCATGTGTGTCAGAACTAGTAGGAGATGAAAAAGGTTTCAAACAAGTAGGCCATTGTTGAGGTGTTAATTCTTGTATTTGTTGAATCTCTGGTTGCCCTGGTGCTCGGGTTTTTGGAAGTTCTTCTGTTTTGGTCTGGCCCCCGTATGGGGGCTTTGCTGAAAATTTTGCTGTTGGTAAGGTGGATTGTGACCAAGGTGGGCACTATGTAGCCTCTCGCTCCAGGGGACCTCTCTTGGTTCAACATCAGATACAAGGCCCAAAGGTCTATAGTTACTGTGTATATTAGTATTAACTACATTCTCATGGGGGGGATCCCCTTTCACCAAGTTGTCACCACTATCAATTATAGTTTCGTCATCACCCCCATTAGCTGTAGTTGGTTGGTTGGAGTGAACGTTCCCTTTTCTCCAAACCTGTGCTGGTGGTGGGTTAGGATAAGCAGTACCTGAATTATATGCCTTACAGTCTCTTTCCAATTTTTTGAGTTTGTTAGATTTCAATTTGAGCATGTACTGGTCAATGCTGGTAAACACATGGTCATACTCATATTTATATCTACCAAACTCATAGTGTGTTTGTATGGTTTTATCCAATTCTGTTGCATAGTGTGACAAATCTTCTACCCATAAGGTATAATGTTTAATCATAATTTCAATGAGTTCAAATCCTTGCTGGTCGAACAATTTTACCAAGTCAATGTGGAAAGCAGAACCAGCCTCCAACACAGTAGGATATGGAGCACGCCTCAAACCTTTAGGTACAACTCTCCGAGAAAGACATTCTTGGAAGTATGAAATTTCGAGTTGTAACTTCTTGAGTTTGACTAGGCAAGCATCAAATAATTTAAGTTTATTATTAATACTGTCAGTGTTGATACTGTTATTATAGTCAGCCAAGTTACCAGCATGAACAATGTTGGCTTCATTAGATAGATGAAATCCGTTGTTTAACCAGGCTGTTAAAGAAGTAAAAGTGTTATTACCTTCAAGTCGAATTGGACCCACAGTGCTCCAGCCACCCGTCTCACAATGTTGTGGATCCCCAGGGTTTGAGCCCGTAGATGAAAGAGTTGGGCCCACAAACAAAGGATCACCTGTTGTTGGTGTGTTCAAATCTCTTAGCTGGTTCCTTGCAATCACGTTCCCATCCCCTGACTGACTCGTTACAGTCAGGTTCACGTCTGTAGTTGGCTGAACATTTTTACGTTGTACTGGTGATTTAGAAATGTTATTAACATTAGTATTCTTTACAGCAGGAACCTGGTTCACTTCATGTAAGGTACCTGCCATGTGGTGGGTGGACACATAAGACATGTAAACGTGGTGTATATGATTGTGATGGTAGAGCTGTGTGCACTGTAGGCAAGCTAGTACTCTGATATTTCCAAAAATATGTCATGGATACTTTTCTGGTGGCTGCCTGAGTTGGTAGGCTGATGATGTTGCTCAGGCAACACCAGCTTACCAAAGAAATCAGGGCCTAGGATTACCTTTCTTTTAAGGTATGACAGCCCCTCTTTACCCCAGGCCAATAACTAAGGGGTCTCAATCCTCATCAATGACATTGGTGAGAGACAGTAATTAAAAATAGGAATAGCTTTACACAGTATTTCAAATGCAGCTCTCTGCATCAAGCACAATTTCCCTCAAGAGCACACAGGGAACACACTTAACCAGGACTGGACTCCCTGTCTCTCCAGATTCCATCTGAGTCCCAGTTCCAAGTATCTGACACATGTGCACTTGAATATTTGATTTTACACATACACACACACACACACACACACACACACACACACACACACACACACACACACACACACACACACACACACCTGGGAAAGGCTGACACAGATTCACCAGCTGTGTCCCCTCTCTCCAGACTACAAGGCAGATTGCTGCCACCAGTCAAATACTCTAAGGCTCTTACAAAGGGTAACCAATTATACTGTGTCAAATTAATACTGATATAAATGGTAGAGTGTGACCTAAGCAGGAAGGCTTATCAGAGTGGCCAGAGTGTCACTAAAATAAGCACAATCATTCTTGTGATGTTAAAAGTATTCTCTAAAAGACCAGTCACAATGAAAAGGTATAAACATATTTAATAATGGATACTAAAATAAAAAAACAAGAAAATACTTAATATTTAATTACAATAAATATCAGAGTTTTCAGTCACAGGAAATATAAAAATAAAACAGTTGGATAGAATCTCACAGATGCAGAAAAAATAATACTAAACTCATCTCACTGTATTATTCCTAACTGAACTAAAGAGAAATTGTCCCTAGTTAACTCATTTAGTATCACAAGGCAAAATGTACTGCTGAGATACTTACTTCCACCTGGCAAGATGAGATACTACACACTAACTGAACTGTACAACTAACAACTGAACAACTACAACTAAACTGTGATAACTGACATAGATAATTTAGATCAGGTTCCAAAGAAAAAGAAAAAGAAAAAAAAAAACTGCTGCTGCCAGAGTTTTGTCCTTCAGCTTGTTATAAAATGACATCACATCCAGACACTTGACTCTGGCACAATACACATTCAGAACTCTGTTAAGATTCTGTTGCATTTTTAACATAAGTAACTTTTACAAATACAGTTTAATACAAGCACCTGTACAAATCAGTGTGACAGTCAAATGACACAAGACTATTTACAAAACATCAGCCAGCCATGCTGGCATATGCCACACATGCACTGCCCCACTTCTCCTGGTACAGCTGTCAATACCTCACAACATCACATAAGGTTTATTCATGGTTGCAACTGTAGAATCACTTGACTCATTATGCAGCAATTAATCCAAGGTTTAACTTTTGTAAACTACGGGTGATGATGCCTTCCTTTATTTTTATATATGCCGTGTACAGGATTGCAGTTATTAAAACCAGGGTGTTAGGGGATCCATATACAATTCTGATGGTTTTTTGAAGTGAGTAAGGTAGTGTTTTTTGTTTTTCTCCCTATGCATTGCTGACTGACCATGCTTTTGAGTACTACCGTATGCATGTCAGTGTGTGTGTGTGTGTGTGTGTGTGTGTGTGTGTGTGTGTGTGTGTGTGTGTGTGTGTGTGTGTGTGTGAGTGGCTAGATAAATGGAGAATCCATTTACATAACTTATTAATAAAGTGGATAATACTTTGTAGTCAGATAAGAGAGGGACTATATTTAATGTTATAAGGTTATGCTACTTCAGAAGTTAACTTTCATACTGTAAAGACTTTTCATATTTGAGTCTTTAATAAAGATAACTTAAAAATGTTCAAGTTAATATGAAAGAAAATGTAAAAAAAATAAAGACTTACAAATTGAGTTAAACGTATTGCAAATAACTTTTTATGAGCCCTAATGCCTACTTCATATTTTGCAAAAATAAAGCTATAAAAACCTAAGAAAGTACAGTTGTTTAAGTTAACTTTCCATAACAATAAATGTTCAAACAGATCACCATGGAAGTAGCATAAAGCTATTTTTGAAATATCCTACCAAGGATACAGTACAGCAAGCCAGTAGACTAAAACAATTTTGTGCCTTCTTCATGTACTATATATCTACTTAATTGTGTGGATGTGTTGGTATAAAAAAGTTGTATGAACACTAAAATTCAGTTTTCTTGTCTTAAGGAGGAAGGGAGACTGAAATCTAGAGCTCTAGGAAAAAAAACATCTAGTAGCCAAAAGTAGTAAAAATGTCACATTCTAGCACTGGGTATACAGAAGAAACAAAAAAGGGAGATGGAGGAAGGATGTAGTACTGCAACAGTGACCTATTCAAACATCTCCTGTATGGTAAGTCAGATTACACAACTGCATTATGTTCATCATTAGATCAGTTTTGGAGTAGCATAAAGCTATGCAGGTTATTTGTCAAAGTTTAGAGGGTAAGGATGAAGGAAAGAGAATCAGAATCCAGAAGACCATGAAGAATAGCTCTAGCAATTCCTGTTCTGGTTCTGGAAAAAGATTCAATTTGTTAGCGCTGTTGTGCACTGATGACCAAGTTGATTCCTCTTGAATAGCTCTGGAGTCTACCCCTTTCCAAAAGGCCCCAGAAATAGCCACAGTTCTAGTGGACTGAGCTTTGACCTTCTGAAGTTGGCTTTTTCCATAATGAGAATAACAGAAATTAATAGCTTGAGACAGCCATCTGGAAATAGCTTGCTTGGAAACTAGCTATTCTATTTTCTTACCTTTAAAGTAAATAAAAAAGTTTGTTGCACGACCTGAAGTCTTTTATCCTGTCCAGGTAATACTTGAGATGCCTGTAGACATCCAAAATATGCAGCATTCTCTCTCCTCTGTTTTTAGAGTCAGGGAAGAACACAGAAAGGAAGACAGACTGATTCAAGGTAAACACAGAAATAACTTTAGGTATGAAAGCATGGTTGGTCCTAACATTCGCCCTATCTTTACAAAAAATAAAAAAGGGCAGAGAAGACATGAGATCGTAAACTCAGATACTCATCTAGCTAAAGTATGGGGAAATAAGTAAGACTCGTCTTCCAAAGAGGAAAGGGAGTGGTCTAAATCTCTACTTAAAATTGCTTTTTTGGAGGAGGGGGCTGAGAAGAAGGGGAACGTACTATTTATTCTGAAAAGGAGGGTTATAAAATCTGAGACATTTCTTGAATCAGTTTTCTCTTTTCATCAATCTTTTTAAGCACCTCATCTAAAGAAAGGCAAAAATAACCTGCTTGTTTAAAGGATAGTTTAAAATCCCAGATTTAACATAACCAGAAAGATTTTGAGATCTTCTCAAAACTGGCCCAGAATTGAAAGCTCTGGAAAGAAAAAATCATTATCAGCATCAGCATAGATACACTTTAAAATGTTTTCAGTGACGAGAAACAGTTGTCAAAGAAGCTTCATATAATTATTTTTACCTCACAAGAAGGAATGTTAGCAATTAACTTCTCTATATTTTCAAAATATAGTAATAAAAACTTTAACATATGAGCTTGATAGTTTAATATTCTTAAAGTTAAAGTTCTAGAATAATACATTCCATTCCTGAACTTAGCCATTACTTTTCCATCCTTATCTGGGGGAATAGTTAGTAGAGGTCAGCAGTAGTAACCTGTTTAGCAGAAGCAGACTAGATAGAGAAATAACTTCTAGTCTGCCTTAAGATTAGATACTTGTGTGTCTGGGATCCTTTGAATAACTTGCCAGACTTCCTAGCTGCAGGAGATAGACCATCAGTTAAATTAGAAGTTGTGAGAAAAAAATTCTAAGGCAGGCAAGACAGGAGGAATAGCAGTAGCTATTAGCATCCCTAGTTGTAATAATTCATAATACTTTTTTTGTGTGTCACAGGAATTTCACTCTGTTCTCACTAAAAACACTATTTTATCCGAGACAAAGTGTTGGAAGATGAAATCTCTCCAGCAAGAACAGGTGATGAAATATTGTCCTCAGACTCAGATGAATTTCCTGAAGTATAGCCAACTCCCTGCAATGTTTGCTCTTCTTACTGAAATATCCTGTCAGAAAGGGAAGGAACTATTTTCCATCTCTTTTCTGATGAATGAGAGGGCAAAGAACAGGCATTAATAAGTTCCTTGGAAAATTTCTGTAAGTCTATCCTATCCATAGAAATAGACCCAGGAGATAGAAAGTTTTTTTTCTCAACCACACTCTCCTTGAAAGCAGACTGACTCATATTAGGCAAACTAGTCCCAGCTTCCATCTGGCCTTTCTGGTTAAGAAAAGACCCTTCATTTGCCTCTTTCTCCTGACACTAACAATGATGAAGTATCTTTCCCTTGCCTGCCAAGTGCGTCCCTACAGCCAGGGATGATGTAGCTTTCCCTTGGTCTTTGTTGGCTGAAACAGCTATGTCAAGAGAACTGGAGGAAAGAGTTGTGTGGTCTGAAGAACAACAATTGGCCACAACAGTCACTTGCCAGCATCTGAGGTAGAATAGGAGCCAACCAGATATCTGAAGACTCCTTGAATTTTTTCCTTTTTTCATGCTGTTGGAGGTACTATGACTGAGACTTGTGATTGTTCCTATAAGTAAGCTGAGAAAAACATTTCAAAAGTGGGGAAAGGGCCCTAGATCAGATAGTAAATTATAAGGCAGAGAACAGGTGGTTCCCAGTTAAGTAAACCACTGACAATCCCACAAGCACAGTAACCTGTCCCAAACACAAAAGTTTGTACATTTTCTGTTAACATTAAAACTTTTCCTTACCGAAAGTTTATGCATGCATTTACATAATAATTCCCTTATTAATACAATGACAATTTGAATCCATTCAGTTTCCTAGCTGAACATAATTATTTTCACATAAAAACATGTTTTCTTCATAAAATAAAATTTAGTGGAAGGCTTTCCCAGTGGGCCCAACTCTTGAACATCACTAGACAACTGATAGTTTCACAGGGCCTACCAAAGGTGCATTCTCTGCATTTGCAAAAAAAAAAAAAAATCTGAAGCTTTTTATACTCCAACTGTCTTTTTATGGTGGTCTGTATGACCTCCTAACAGCTGGAAAGCATTTCGAAGCTAGATGGTTGCAAAGAGATATAACCCATTTAGCTGCAACAGTGATCTATGTTTGAACATCAGATTTTCTTTTAACTTGTGATAACATCTGTGTTAAAATATGAAGAACATATGAGGCTGGTTATTTGGATATGGTTGCTGAGGAAGTGATGTCCACTACAACTTCTAGCCCCTCTGGACTATTTTCAGTACCTACAAATCTGATGTTATCTGTCTGCAAAGAATGATAAAAATCATCTGCTATTTAGAGAAGATGCCCAGGATGAGGAGGTGAGTGTAGGGGGGTCCACATCTAGTTATGAATTTCTTATTCAGAGAACCTTTGGTGCTCATTTCCTTTTTTTAGTCCCCTTGCACTTTTTCTTGTGCTGCAATTTACTAGATTTTTGCTGTTTGTTTGAAGTGCTTCCAAAAGAAGGACACAGATCTTGAGGAGCAACTTCTCTGGTACTCTGTGACAAGTGAAAGGCAGAGTTGCTTCACCATCCCCTGCATTAATTTCCCTATTTCCTCTAACGTTTTGAAGAACTCATGAGAAAAATTCCCCAAAAGGTAATCCTTTTCTAAGGCGACATTTAAAATTTGTGTTTTGACATATCTTCATGGAAATTCTGCAGTTTGACCCAGACATTCCTGTATATCACAGATCATGTGGCTGCAGCTGTTGGCGCAGCTGAAAACTGCATCATATTTACATTTCATTGAGTGTTTTGTAGCATGGGAATTAGTAGGCACCATGTTTTATAGATTAATTTTAACATCTGAAGCAAGAAAGCTAGCTATAGACTTCTGGATGTCAAAAAAATTGATAGTTGGCAATTTCCATTTGTGTCTGGCAGTTGATTGCCTTGAAAGTTATGTGGAAGAATCATGCACCTTCTTCACATGCACATCAAATGTCAAAGGTCCTGCTATCTTTTTTGTTGGGGCAGGATTAGAAGAAGCCAAGAGTTTAGGTTCATTGCCCCATTCCTTAAACATCACACCCTGGTCAGCAATGGGATTTCTGAAAAGAAACATATGGGAGTCTTGCATCTTAGAAACTGTGTCAGGTTTTCAAGGTGCAGGGGGCTGTCAATCTGGAGAGCAGAAACTATGTTAAAAGCACACTCCACAACCCCCAATACTGGAAGTACAAAACAAATAGTGCTTTCCAAACCAAATCCTAGAGGTAAATCTTATTTCCATGGTTGGGGAGCCAACTCAAAAAACCTCTGTGAAAAACTTCACCAGTCTACAAACTCATGGCTTAGAGGAACAAAACTAGAAGTGTCCCTGTTGAAGTATCATATTCTTCAAAAGAATATAGTGGAGAAAAGATCTTTTCCAGTATCACTCAACAGAACTGTGGTTAAAAATGAAAGTAGGACTCTCAAAATTGCTTCTTTTCTGAAGACATCTCTTTATTTGTTAAAAGTACTTTACAGGCAGATGAGAACTGATGGAATTATGGATAACAGAGGTGGGAATCCAAACTCAGGAGGTCATAATATCACTTTTGTGTCTGTGAATCTTCGCTTCTGTCTCATTCAAAGAGCTCTTTACTTTTACCATTGGTATGAGAACAAGACATTTCTTCATTTGGGGAATCTGAGGACAAGTTCTCCTCTGATTCAGATTCATAGAGATAAGGGAAGAGAGTTGAGAAGCATAGCCAAAGTCTTCCTTTTTAGAGTCAGAGAGTACCTCCTCTTCATAGGAAGATGGAGATATTTTCTTCTTAGGCTGAGAAAACACTGGGTTTGAAAACTGAAAAGACTTTAAATCCATGAACAGACCCAGGACAAAGTTGCACCAATCCTTCTAAAAGCCCTTCAAACTGGGAGGGGATGAAGGGGGAACAAATGTTTAGTCCTTTGGGTCTTTTTCTTTAAGGCATTTTGTCTTATAGTCATGGAAGAATCAGATGCCTGGCCCTCCATAAATGGTCCAGCTACTTCCTCCCATAACCAGGAATTGATGTAGTTGAAGACTTTCTAAATGGGGTCTTCCCAGTTCCTGGCGGAATTTGCCTATGCCCACACAATGGCCCTACACATATATTGGGTGTCAGATACTGATGCAACAATATCAGGAGAGGGTGGTAAGCATACCTTCTCTGAGCACCTCTACCACTACCCCTGTGTGATACTTCACCCTTTCAATGGCTAAGGAGAGATACTGCTGGATCTGCAACTGGAATAACCACATTACCCTGCATGGGGGGATGTGGGAACCAAACTCTCCATGTCAGATATACCCTTTGCAAACTCAGGCTGTGCCATTTCATCACCACCATCAACATCAGAAACTACTGATCCTCAAACATCAGGTATTAGGAGGTCGACAGTACATGTGCCAGCTTCAGCTAGGAATACAATGAGAAAACAGAAAAATACAAGAAATATAAATGTGACTGTAATATACTACCTACATCTGAATAAAGCAACAATGCAGGCAAATGCAAATATCTATCTACATATATATATATATATATATATATATATATATATATATATATATATATATATAGTTCTACTTCAGAACACCGAAGTTTCACTTACCTGACTCCCACTTCCCTGAAACGAAAGGACTGACAACCGCACATGAGGTAAGTAACCGCTTGGCCATCCCAAATAAAACAACAAAACAAAACAAAACTAAACCCACCGATGTGGGGGGCTTTGCCCCCCACACCACCCCTAACTAAATATACCAACTCTCAGATCGCATTACCATGGGGGTAAGGGGCAAAGTTCAACAGGATGGCCAAGCGGCTACTTACCTCGTGTGAAAAGTCAGTGTTTCGGATGTCGGTCCTTTCATCTGGGAAATTTAAGAGTCGGGTAAGTGAAACTTCGGTCTACTGAAGTAGACCCATATATATATATATATATATATATATATATATGGATCTACTTCACAAAACTCTTTTGACTGAATTTCATTTGACTGAGACCACAATACTTAATTTTAAAATACTAAAAACTCATTTGACTGAATAGCATTATACTGAATTTTAAGCCATAGACATGATGTGGGTTTCCCTTCACCTGTGACTTTCTTCTAATAAAAAGAATTACTGTAACTTAAAGTGCCGACTGTCAGAATACCGATAGTCATGTAGAAAGTAGTGTTGTTTCTAAATGAGGGTATGCCTCTTTACATTTTTGTGGGAAGTATCTAAAGTAATACGGCAGATGTTTTGTGAATTCTCAGCAGTAATGGCAGTGTGTAGAGTACTGTAAGATAAGTAAAAGGTATATGCCCTTTCCCCATTGTAGTGCGATCTTGGAGTTAGTATATATAGTTTGGTTAGGGGGAGTGTGGGGGGTTTAAAATTTAGTATTCTGAAATTCAGCATTGTAAGCTTTCAGTATAATGAGATTCAGTCAAATGAGTTTTCAGTAATTTGAAAATTATGTATTGTGCTCTAAGTCAAATGAAATTCAGTCAAATGAATTTTCAGTCATCTGAAGTAGACCCATAAATATAGGGTTCTTATTAGATGACCGAAGACGCATTCTATTGAATGCGTCTTGGTCGAACTTAAAACAACAAAAAGGCAAAATAGTGAAGCGGCTTTTACGCACACTGTAGTACAATCTCGGAGTTGGTATATTTAAGTAGGGGTGGGGGGGGGCACAGCCCCCCACTTTATGTATTATTTCAATTTTTTAATTTTATTTATTTATTTTTTTTATTTTGGAACAGCGATTTTTTTTTCCCTTGGAAAAAAATCGCTGTTCTGAGTTTTTGAGATTGTAAGCTTTTGCTTACATGGGGTTGATTATTCATCATTTGCTTTTTTAAGCATTCGATGATATAATATAGACCCTATATACATATATATATATAAATATATATAAAATTACAAAAAAAATATGCCCCATGGAAACAGAGGGCCTGGACTATGACCTCATTTTCAACATCTGAAAATGGAGGTTTCCATGTGACTGACCCTTTTTATTTGATTTTGGTGCAATATCCCTGCTGTAACAGAAAAAAGAAGTATATCAGACACAACCAACACAACAGGGATGGTAGGTTACAGACTAATTTAATTCTAGGGAGAAACTTCTCATTATTCAGGCATCACCATTTAAAATGTAAAACAGCAATTCTGTATTATATCAATGCAAGACCTGTTGAATCTCATTATGCCCCCCCCCAATGGATAAAAAATGTATGAAGAAACTTTAATGATGGGCACAGAAGAATACTCAAATGTACAACTACTAGACAGAGAACAGTTTCTTACTATAACAATAATGCACATAATCTGCTATATGTCAAAGACATGTGTGAAAATCCTCAGAATGTTACCAGACCCCCATTAAATAAAAATAAGGGATAACTACAATTAAAAAAGTTTGCATTTTCATTACAATAACACTACTTAGAAAGGTTAAAACAGCAGTCATTGCAATGAAAAAGATTCAAAAATTAAACTTGCAAACAACATATTTAAAAAAACTTTATATATCTTGAAATATTTCTGACAGTTATCCTAAAAGTATTGCAATTCCAACAGTTGTATAGTCAGCAATAGTTTTGTTTGGCAGTACTTGGGAAACCAAGCTTTCTTCCCTGCCACAATGGAAGTTCAACAGCTCCATGTTCTGTTTATATCATGTAGAGTAACCCTCTGGGCACAGTTAATATGTTAATTAGGTCTCAGCTCATTTTCATTCCTGCATCACTCCATCTGCCTAATATGCTGGGCAGATAAACATGGTGTTAGTACCTACACAATGTTGTGAGCACACCTGAGCAGTACAAGATCAATAATTAAGACCTTTGTGTAGGTAATGCATTGCAAGTGTGATTCATTAGGAGATGCGCACGTTCAAGTACTTGTTTTTCAATCCTGCTAATTAGAAGTACACTTACAGAGGGTGTGTCAGAGGGAAAATACTAACCGAGAAGGTTACACTTACATTTACTGACCTACGAGTTAATCCTGATACACGTCACTTAACATTTTGTAAGAACAGTATGGGCCTGTGATGATAATGTGGCTGTAACTGAGTATATATACAACTTAGAAATACAGAAAAAGGCATATCTCATACTCATAGCAAAATTAAAGCATTCATGGTCAAAAGGTATTACAATGAAGTAATGCGTGCAAGTGGAAATTCAAAATGTTTCTCTTGCAGACAGTTTATAACCTCCCATGTTTTTCTATCCTCATTTCTGCAAGGATCAGATTCAACAAAATTTACTGCGACAGAAAAAATGATAACTATGTGATAACACAGATATAGTGTAGAATAAATGTAAATGTCAAAATTACACCACTTAGCAAATGTGCTTGACTTTCTATAATTATTTTAAGTATTCATATGGCAAAGCTTCATCATGTCAATGTTTAATTGTAGTGCAATACATTCAGAGTCCAAATAAAGTGAAGACACTGTATTGTGAAAGTAAGTATCCTTGCTATTAATATTTTATTTGTATAAGGCCACAAACTTGAGAAATCATCACAATGATTCATAGTCTCTTCTGTTTTTTTTTTTTTGCTTCATCTAGTATGATGGCTGGCATTACACACTGATGCCCATCATTGATGCCTTCACCAAATGATAGTTCACTTCCTTTCACTTCCTATGGCAAAAATTCCAAGTTTAATTTCACATACACAAATACTCCATCAATTGCATAAATGAGACTGGCAGCATTGTACCTCTTACTCATCAATTTAGACAGTAATGAGTGCAGAAAATGCATCTGTTCAGTAAGTTTTCCAATGGCTCAATGTATTAATGACGCATCTTCTGACAGACAGCATAAGCAGTGCAGGGGGTTGAATTCTCATTATGGATAGTTTACCTTTATGGTGCATAATACATGTGCTTTCCTTGTTTTTCTGCACTTTAAGCTGGACTCACATGCAATTTATTACAGATGCTAAACAAGAGAAACACCATCTATGTCACCTGCAGTACCCAAATCACTGATTATACCAAAAACATACTTCTATATGCATGCTGGGAAAAACAGAAAATGTGCAGAAGTATGAGGAAGTAAATTAGCAAGATAATGACTTAGGGAAATATGAAGAGCACAGCAACGTATTTCAAATGATCTATGAACATGGGTTCAGTGGGATATAGTTTTCATAATCCCAAGTGTACACTGTACTGATATATGCTGTGGAGAACATCACCTCTTGTAAACTCTGTATGGCCCTTTCCTCAATATATGTTATAAAATAAGTGCCTCATGAACTCTTGTAAGACAACAGATTATCACACAAAGCCGGCAATGCTATCATTGTTTCTGGCTCTTTTTGTGACAGTTGGCACGGAGAATTGTCAGTATTCAGGAAAGAAGGCAGATAACTGGCACCACATGCAATGGCAAGAAATCAGAAAATATTTATGCATGCTCTAAGACGTTTCCATCAGCTACACAAATAAGCTTAGCTTCAGCATGTGTCAGTTAGCCATGAAAATATTACAATTAATGCAATGGAAACTTTTTTCAACAGGAGTACATATGTACCTAAAGTCATTATCTCCAGTAAGGGGAAACTAGTGCAACAGTGATGGGATTGTCAAAAGTAGGTCTATATCCTGTCATGTTCAGAATTGCACACCTCAGCTTAGATCACTGGAATGTCAATTCTCTTCTGATGTTAAAAGTTAATACACACACTTTAAAAGTTCATGTTCCTTTTTCCAATGGGTTTGATTCCAATTTGATATTGCCAAGTGAATTGCCAAATCACTGCTCCATTCGGCACTGCCCCAGAAATCTGAGACAAGAGGCAGTGGTGATGGTTCTGAAGGTGATGACTACCCCTTTTATTCCTAATTACCTTTTCCAGCATTCCTCTTTCTCCAAAAAAAAAAAAAAGAGCACTTGCTCCCCCGCAAAAAAAAAGAAAGAAAGAAAGTCACACCTCACACATAGCTCTCCACTTCACATAAGCATGTATAATATACTTTATTTGGTCCCATTGGTCACACAGCATTTTTAAATTGTTGTCACACATCCTTTATGATGTGACAATCCAATTTTGTCAAATTATTTGTAGAAGTAGAACATTAATTGTGAAAAAGTGGATAGCTATGGTGCACTCCCACTACCATCTTACACATTCCATAATAGCTGCCCCAGTGTCTTCCCCTCCTTTTCACTATTGTCCTGTCAACCTTATTTTACACCTTTAATCAAGTAAAAAAATAGATTCACACCACATACATTATAATAATCCAATATCTCTATTTCTATACTCAACATTTGCACAATGCTTGGCATTGCATTGCACTGCTACACATACTTACCCTTGCTTATCTAACAGTAACTGCCTCTTCCCATCATATGGCAAAAAACTGATGAGGTTTTGGTTTTGGCCAAATTCACATGTTGCTCCATAAATTTCTGTACTTAACTCGGCTGGATAACTGAAAGCAGAACAAAGATCACTAGGAGGAGAAATTATCATATTAACAGGCTCCAGCATTTAATTTACACCATATGGGATGCTTCATTTATCATTACTGTTGTGAAGACTGCTCTCTCTCTCTCTCTATATATATATATATATATATTATATATATATATATATATATATATATATATATATATATATATATATATATATATATCTATATATTCACTTCCTGCTTACTTTTGCCATGTTCCATTCAAATGCATGATTTCTGCTAGATGAAATATGACTTACACTGTGGTATAATGCAAAGGTCCAGAGAATGTTGAGTTAGACTGGCAGGTTTTCAAGTTCTGAACTGTGTAACACATTTGAAAATGTTTTCTTGACTATAACATTTTACCTTGAGAAATAGTATATATCTGTATCCATACATATCCATATATATCTATACCTATATATCTATATCTAATCTATCTATTTTATTTTATATTTGTTAACTGGGAAATTCTGACTGGACCAGGTCCATTTTCAGCGGAGACCCGGGGAGAAAAGCTCCGGCATCAAGTTATACAAATACAGTACATCCAGCATAATACACAAAACAGGTCACTTCATGTATGCTGAGCATAGTAATATAACAAGAAATTAATAAAACACTCCAGGTAAACGAAGATATAGAACATAGTTAAAAAGGCAATGTCAGTTATACATTGGTAAGAGAAGAAAATAAATCCAGTAAGATTCTACAGTTAAAAGTACCCTTTCAGATGACCAAGCCTATAGGGCATCAGAAATCCAGCATGTGATCAGAGAGGAGTTTGGGGAGTTAATAGCAGTGTGGATAGGGTTATGTGATACAAGGGCATAACCAGGTACTAAGAAGATGTGATTTGAGGGAGTTTTTGAATATGGATGTGGAGGGGGCAGTGGACACAGATAGGGGAAGAGAGTTACAATTTCTGGCAACGGTGTGGGGGTAGAGTGCTTTCGCTGCACTATTGTTAGCCTTGGTGATGGAGAGGAGAGATTTTTCACTAGATCTTAGGTACTGGTTTGCAGTATAGACAGTAAGTAGGTTGGATAATGAGGGTTTTTTTCAGGATATTTGAGAATATTGTAGGCTGTGCCCAGCTGGCGATAGTTAAGTAGCTGTGGTAGCTCAAGCCATTTTAGTTCTTTTAATGCAGTACAGTAATGGGTTTTATAGGTTGAGTTAGTAGCAAACTTGGCTATTTTATTGTAGCATGATTCTAGTTTGTGTAGGTCACATTGTCTGATTTGGGTAAAGGTTGGTGCTGCGTATAATAGAGTTGAGAGGAGGTGGCTTTGTGCAACAGTGACTCTTGCTTTTTGTGAGAGAAAGGACTTATGCCTGTATAGGGAGCCTAGCTTTTTGTGAACTAGTTTTATGGTATACAAGATGCGAACATCAAAGTGGAGATTATTGTCTATTTCAATGCCCAGAAGTTTGGTGTGGTTAGAAGGGGAGATGGTGATGCCGTCCTTAGATGTTATGGTAAAGGAGAGAGTTTTTTTATCTGTTAGGGGTAAATAGTAGCAGTTTTGTATTTTTGGGATTTAGAATTAGTTGGATACCCGATATCCATTTTTCTACTGAGATAAAGGTATCTTGAGTAAGTGTATGTAGGGTGGTGCGAGATGAGGTGGAGCAGATCAGGGTTGAATCATCCGCATATTGTATGAGTGTAGCATGTTGTGTAGAGCTGTTGAGGTTATTTGTGAAAATAGAGAACAATAATGGGCCCAGTATAGAGCCCTGTGGGACTCCTATGGTGGTTGGAAGTTATGTAGACAGAGTTTCTTTCCACTGGACAGATTGTTGCCTGTCAGACAGGTAGCTTCTGAACCAGGCTATAGTAGAGGAGGTGAAAGATAATGATGTTAGTGAGTCTATTAGAATGGAGTGGGAGACCATATCAAATGCTTTTGAGAGGTCTAGAAAAATGCCTGATACATATTTGTTATCGTTTCTGTGAAGGTTTATATGATTAGTGAAGGACAGAAGGGCTGTGGTAGTGCTGTGATGTGGACGGAAACAATGTTGTGTGGTAGATAGTAAATTGTGTGTGCTAAGAAATGTCATCACTTGCAAGTGGATGCATTTATCAAGAATTTTGGATAGGGGGCAAAGGATGACAATGGGTCGGTAGTTGGAGAATTCGTAGGAGTTACCTCCTTTATGGAGAGGAATGATGTGAGATACTTTCCAGAGTTTGGATATGTAGGATTCTAGTATGGAGCAGTTGATTAGGACAGAGACAGTATATGATAGGAAGTCACTAGCCATTTTTGGGTATGCAGTAGGTATGTTATCAGCTGCCAATGTGGTTGGCTTTAGTTTTAGGAGGAGATGTTTGATAGTTGAGGTGGGCACTTTTGATAGGCTGAAAGTGGTGGTGATGTGGGATAGGTTGGGTTGCGATTGAGGTAGACTGTGTTTGGTTATTTGACTGGACACGGCCAAGATGGATTTAGTAAAATTGTTATTAAATTGAGAAGTTATGTCTTGGGTATTGTTAGTAGAGCTGCATGCTGGAGTAATGGTTTTGCCTGGCTTTAGTAGGGGAGTTAATGACATGCCAGAATTTTTGTGGATTATTTGAATATTTCCTTTGGGCGCTACGAAAATAGTTTTGTTTGTTTATTTTGGATTCAGCCTTGGCCTTATTTCTAAGCTATTGATAGTATTTCCTGGAGCTAGAGGTTTTGTTAGTTTTCCATATTTTCCAGGCTTTATCTCTGGCTTTTAGTAAAGCTCTGGTATCCCTACTTAGCCAGGGTGCATAGTTGGCTTTAACTCTGATCTTTCTGCTGGAAGCTAGACTGTTAAGCATGTTAGAGAAGGTAGTACTGAAGTAGTCTACTGCCTGGCCTAACCCAAGTGTCTGTAGTGGTTCCCAGTTGCAGTGGCTTAGGACAGTATTTAGGTATTGTGGGGTAAGGTTACAGTCATCTCCTATGAGTTTGTAGAATACTGGTTTGGGGTGATTGGAGTGTTTGTGGAGTAGGAAGGTGGGGAGATGATCACTTAGGTCATCTGGGAGACAGCCTACTGTATAGTTTTGTTTGGGATAGTTGGTTAGTGTCTAGTCTAGTATGGATTTTTTCTTTGTTTTCTTATCTATTCTAGCTGGTTCTTCAATTAGTTGAGAGAACCCATATAGATTGATGTGTGTAGAGGGGCTGCTGCAGTTACAGGCTGCCCAGTTGGTGTTAAGGTCTCCTAGTAGGAGTATTTCCTGAGGTAGATTGTCCTTTGTCCAGTGTAGGATGTCTTCTATTATGAGTGAGTTGTTGCCTGGAGGTATGTAGCAGCATAATTATAGTGATCTTCTTGGTGTTTCTTATGGATAGGACAGAAAATAGGACTTCAGCATTTTGAAAAGTGGGTGGTGTGGTGTGCAGGAGCTGGAGGTTAAGGGTGTTTTTAAAGAGAATGGCTACTTCTCCTCCTTTCCTGTTTGTTCTATCAGATCTAAGTATATTATACCCTGGGGGCAGAAAGTCTTCATCTTGGATACTGGGTTTAAGCCAGGTCTCTGTAATGGTGAGTACATCAGGAATGTAGTGGGCTATGAATGCATGTAGGTCTGTTAGCTTGTTGGTAATACATCTTATGTTGAGATTTAGGATCAGCAGGTCAGATGTTTGTCTGGCTGACAGGGGACCTGGATTTGGATGAATGTCACCAGAGGTTAGCAGAGTTTGTAGGAGTGCTTTTTAATATTAATTGTTTGTGAGCTTGGTCTTTGTGTGTTTTTCTTAGAGTGGTGAGATGGTGTCATTTTTGTTAGTGAGTAATATGTAGTTGTAAGATTTATGATTATGGGGCAGATGTAAAGTGTGAGTGGGTTTGAGAGGGTGGGCTAGTGTGGGTAGTGTGATAGGAGTAGTTGTGCAGTGGTAGGTCTGTTTGTAAGGAAGATAGGAAGGTTAGCGATAGTTGAGCTAGTGATAGGGATGTGAGTGTGGGTAACATGATACTACTTTGAGTCAGTAGAATGACTAGGATTCCTGGTTGGTTGTGTGTGAGGGTGGAGGTGTGTTGTCTGGCAATGTGTTGGGAGTGGGATCAGTGTGGGATGTAACTGGATTGGAGGCTGGGGAGAGGTAGGATGAGTGGGTTGGGCTAGTTGTTAGGAATTAGGGGTTGGACTACTGGTCAGGTGATTAGTGGTTAGAATAAAGGTAGAAGTAGTGGGGGCGGGTGTAAATTGGGGGCAGGGAGGTGAGAGGAGCAAGCCTGGGTGCAGCGAGGGTGGAAGGAGCAGGGCTAACACTGACTCGAAGTGTTTCTTTAGGCTTTGGTAAGTATGTAGTATTAGCTTAAATGGTTATATGTTAAACTGAATTGTAAACTGAATTTTTAACTATTTTAAACTGTATGTTTGCACTAAGTTATAAACTATGTTATGGACACAGAGTATAATTTTCTGACATTCATTAAAGGATACAGTATTAAAGCTGGGGTTAGTTACAGTTGAAACAGGATAGGTAATGAAATGCTATTTTATTGATTTGAGTATTTCTCAAAAGAAAATAGACTTGGGGGGGCACGGACTGGAGGGTATTATGCACCTGTTTCTTCCTGGTGATATACTCATCAGTACAGTGGTTTGATTAAGGAATTATACAGCAGAATGTACTAATACACTCACTAACATTTGTTTAAGTTAATGCAGGTAAGGTATTTTACTTTCTAGACACTTGAAAGTTAAGCACCTACATTAGCATTTAGTCTCTTTAGTTGAGGACAAGTGTTTGTGGGTGCCCAGTGCTCAAGAGAAGTTTGAAATTTCCACTGCTTGATATGGGGGGCAGAGACCTGCTTGACCTGATGGGTGGTTTGGATGGTTTGGATTACTGAAAGAAAAATAGAAGAAAAATGTAAGAGAGCTTTAGGTTAAGGCAGCACATACTGTGTGACTAGTCAGATTGGACTTGGTTTAGCAATAGTCAATAACATAAACATCAGGTAATGGTTATTCCTGCTTCAGTACCTGATAACATAAAATCTTTTTTATGGCAACATATAAAATATAAAATGTAAATAATATATAAAGCAGTTCTCTACTAAATTAAGCAAGATACACTTTCAACATATTTAAACACTAGTCAATGCAGTTAGACAGAGCAGTTAAATGTAATGTGAAATAGCCCTTCTGGCTCTATTAACAGTAAACAAAGAAAACAGAACATATCTAGGTGTATATGTGACAGCAGTTCATTAAGCAGAATTATCTAAAGGCATCCTGCAGTGTTACAAAATAACAGAAACAGATAGTATAAGCTGTTCTACTAATGGAGCAGGGCTAATACTGACTCCAAGTGTTTTTTAGGCTTTGGTAAGAATGTAGTGCTAGCTTAAATGATTACATGTTAAATTGAATTGTAAACTGAATTTTTAACTGTATTTTAAACTGTATGTTTGCACTAAGTTATAGACTGTGTTATGGGCACAGAGTATAATTTTCTGACATTCTTAAAAGGATACAAAATTAAAGCTGGGGTTAGTTACAGATAAAAGAGGAGAGGTAATGAAATGCTATTTTATAGATTTGAGTATTTCTCAAAAGGAAATAGACTTTAGTTTGTGGGGGATACTAACTGGAGGGTATTATGCATATGTTTCTTCCTGGTGATGTACTCATCAGTACAGTGGTTTGATTAAGGAACTATACAGCAGAATGTACTAATACACTCACTAACATTTGTTTAAGTTAATGTTTAAGTTAATGCAGGTAAGGTATTTTACTGTCTAGACTCTTGGAAGTTAAGCACCTACGTTAGTGTTTAGTCTCTTTAGTTGCAGTACCTTGCTCCCCATTGGCCCTTTTTTTCAATTATAAAGGAATTCCCAATACTATTCTAGCATGTCCAAAGGTCAGTTGTCAATCTCCTCTCCGGTCCAGCTGGTGAATCTGGGAATCTTGAGGCAATGTTACAACTGCCTATTGTACACAGACAACCCACTCCACCTCCCAACAAATTCCAACACGTGAGAGATGCAACCATATAGCCAAACTGGAGGCTAAGCTCTCTCAACTCAGTACTGGCGTAACCAGTCAGGAGGAGAAGGAAACCACACTCACTACAATTCCAGTCTCACATAGACCTACCACGACAGCAAACCAAACACATAAACACACAAAAACATACTCGGAGGCTCTAAATAAAAATCTGCCTAAGCAGCAGAGACCTCCAAAGCAGACACCCAAGCAACCGCTACCCCAAAACAAAACACATGCAACACATAGCTCACAAAGCCAGTGTGCCGAACAGTCACAGCCCTTAAGGCTAAACAACACACCTGATACACTTGTAATAGGTGACTCTATCATCAGGCACACTGATGTCCCGCTCACCAGGCTGAACAAGGAGAAGGTCACGGTGAGCTGCCTGTCGGGCGCTAGGATCCGCCACATAACACAAGCACTCAGGTCACTCCAAGGCAAGTACAAATATGACTCAGTCATTGTCCATGCTGGTGTGAATGACCAGAGATGTACCTCCCTGGACTACATGAAAAGAGACATAGAGGAGCTCTCTGAGCATGTAGCCCAGGCTGGTATGACCCTGACCTTGAGTAGCATCTTACCCTCACCAAGAATGATGCCACAATATGAAGACAAGATGATCAATTTCAACAATTGGCTTAAGTATTAGTGTCATTCAAAGGGGATCCAATGCCTGTCAGCCTGGGATGACATGCTTGACAAGCCACGATGCTTCGTTAGGGACGGCTTGCACCTGTCACCCCTGGGCTTTCGGATATTGGCAAAGGCTCTTGCCACCCCCATAGTGCCTTTTTTAGGCAAGGCTCAAAGACAAACCCACCTCCATAGGTATCACAAGGGATAAGAAACTAAGAGTAATGCTACTCAATGCCAGAAGTCTAAACCTCAAGATGCACACACTCGAAACTCTCCTTAGCATGGAGAACATCGATATCTGTGCAGTAACAGAAACCTGGTTCAAGGCTCCCGAGAGCACCCCAGCACTACCAGGTTATACCTCATACCATGCTTTTCGGCCCCAAAACAAAAGGAGGGGGAGTATCAATATTCGTCAAAGATATCCACACCTCCAGGTTGGTGGCACAGCACGAAGCATCAGAGACTATCCATGTGCAACTAACAGTGGATAAAACTGCCTTCCAGTTTAGAGCCTGCTACAGACCACCCTCCCAAACCCAAGAACCCCACTCGGCCTTCCTGAGAACACTGGAAAATATGAGGGTCTCTCCAAACACCATTATATTGGGTGACTTCAACTACCCAAACATAGACTGGGAGCATTACTCTAGCTCCAACACCCTAGCCAAAAGGTTCCTAGAATTTATAAACTCAAATGCTATGGAACAACTTGTTAACACTCCCACAAGAGGGAAAAACGTACTGGACCTGATCATCACCAACATGGGGGCTCTATGCTCCTGACCAAAAGTGTATCCCTCACTGGTAAGATCAGACCACAAACTAATCTCACTGGATATTCACATCCCGACCCTACCCCCTGCCCTGAAAACCACAGTGAAAAACTTCTCTAAAGC
Organism: Protopterus annectens; assembly: GCF_019279795.1. Taxonomy (NCBI): domain Eukaryota; kingdom Metazoa; phylum Chordata; order Ceratodontiformes; family Protopteridae; genus Protopterus; species Protopterus annectens. Next base: position 204,402,196 of record NC_056744.1, on the reverse strand, counting down.
AAATTTCACACTCCTCAAAACCGAGGTGGAATCCTTCAAAGCCCCCGGGCCTGTGGAAAATACGGCCCAGACCGCAGAATCCTTTATAAACGCATTCTATGAACACCTTCAGGAATGCATGGATCATGCAATCCCAAATAAAACCAAGACCCAATCCTCCAAAGGCAGGTGTCCTGTCTGGTGGACCCCAGCCATAAACAAACTATACAATAGAAGGAGGAAGCTACTACATGTTAGAGCAAAATCCCAAAAAGGGAAGGCATCTCTGATCAGTATTAGCAAAAAACTACGGGCACTCATAAAATAGTCTAAGGCCAGCTTTGAGAGAAAAATTGCACAGGACACTAAGGATAATCACAAGGCTTTCTTTAGTTATGTTAGGAACCTGGGTGGGAATTCACAGATATGCTCAGAATTAGTCCAAAATGACAAAAAATACACCAAACCCACAGACAATGCCAACATCCTAGCTGACAGGTTCAGCGCAAACCCCCACCAAAAGGGCAAATATCTATCCCAGCAGAGTGCTGCCCCCCTGACATCTCAGATGCTCAGGTAAGAGCCGCCCTCTCTAAAGCAAAAAACACAGCGTCAGTGGGACCAGATGGTGTCCCAGGCTGCGTCCTACATGAACTCCAAGAAGAGCTAAACCCAAACATGAAACTACTGTTCAATCTCAGCCTTACTACAGGATATGTACCCAAAGAGTGGCATACAGCAACAGTGGTCCCTCTCCACAAAGGTGGTGCCTCAACGGATCCTGGAAACTATCGCCCCATAAGCCTGACTAGCTTGGTCTGCAAAGCTATGGAAAGGATCATCATGGACCTCATAAATAAAGATATTGGGGACCTACAGACACTGGATCCTACCCAGTTCGGCTTTGTTAAAGGCAGATCCTGCCTCTTAAACCTGGTCGATTTCTTTTAAACAATCACCAAAGCCATTGACGAGGGGAAGGTGGTCCACACAGCCTACCTGGACCATGGAAAAGCCTTTGATACAATACACCACTCGGGCATTATAGATAAGCTCACCAGCTTAAATATAAACCCCTATGTCACTAGATGGGTTGCAAACTGGCTCAAGGACAGAACCCACATGGTTAGAATTGCTGGAGCCATGTCAGACTCCAAACCAGTTACAAGTGGCGTCCCACAAGGCTCAGTCCTGGGACCTCTCTTGTTTGGTATATATTTCTCGGAGGTACAGGCCAACACGGAAGGACTGTGGCTGACCAAGTTTGCAGATGACTGCAAACTAGGCACCATAATCGACTCTACAGCCAACACAAGCATCCTACAAAAGGGCCCCATAGAAACAGACAACTAGTGCCAGAGCCATGGCCTCAAGCTAAATGCCAAAAAGTGTATAGTCATCCCCTTTGGCAAAAACAAAGTGCCCACAAATTACCACATAGGTGGTAATCCATTAAGTACGGAAGAAGTAATTAGGGACCTGGGGACCCAAGTTGATAGCAATCTCTCATTTGAAAACCACGTGGCCAAAGTGGTTAGAAAAACATTTTATATAGCCCACCTAATCATGAAGGGATTCACATCTAGATCAGGGGAGGTCATCGTGCCTCTTTACTCATCCCTCATCAGGCCCATAATTGAGGACAATGCCCCTTTTGGGATGTAGCTTACCAGACACCTGCAGCAACTGGAAAGACCCCAAATGTACCTCACCAAGAGGATCAAAGGGCTCAAACAGATGCCATATGCTGCCCGATTAAAGAAACTCCAGCTCTACTCAGTGGCATACCGCCTGCTCAGAGGCGATCTGTGCCTGACGTATAAAGCCATGTCCAATCTGGAATTAATGGACATGCTGCAACTCAGAAAATCCAAATCCCATCGAACTACGCACTCGAGAGACTTGAACCTCAGCACTGAAATAAATAGGACATGCTGGAGGGACAGATTTATAACCCAGAGGCTCCCTTCACTCTGGAATAAAATCCCAGTCCAGGTTAGGCAGAGTCCCTCATTGACTCTCTTCAAGAGGAATCTTGATGAGTGGATGGGAGATCGTAGGTTTACCCCGGATATCACTTCTGTGTCACTGTTAGACAGAGGCACAGTATAGTAACCTCGAAAAAGGGCATAGCAAAATTCATTTAACATGGGTGTCGAAAGCCAAACACACTCTGGCTAGGCTTATAAATCCCCTAGGGCAGATAGCCTAGTATGAACCTATGAACCTATGAACCTAAATGCATCAGTTTCACTCCACTGCTAGACAACTGTCACAATCACTCATCACATCACTGTTCAATACACCTTAATGTGACACACCTATATATCATTCCCAGCACAACACCTAATGTGAATTATGTGCTGCATGCCTTATTGCTACAGTATGTTGAGCTAGAATCATACGTTGCTTTTTGTTTGTCAGATTACACCACCAAACATATCTCCTCTAAAGTACAAGCACATGTGTGGGTGTACTGATTTGAAAAATTGTCTTACTCAGTAGATCTGATGTATACACTTCCACTAAGTGGTAACAGTTATATGGAAAGAGGGCTCCCCAACTCTTTCCTTTTAAGCCAGACATCAACCTAGTAACACAATGAAGAATCCATTCCTTCAAATCTATGCAGTCCCACACCTGCAGTCAGACATTTTCTGTGGCATGAGATGCTAATACACAGCTCTCAAGAGTGTCAACCTAGATAGACAAGGTTTCAGATCTGGCAAATATAAGTATTATATGTGTGCAATACAACAGTGATAGACAGGACTGGCTTAATCAACAGATGATGATATGGAAACTCAGCAGTTGTTTTAAAACGTACATGGATGAAGGATTCTGAGCCCTCAAACTACATTTTAGCAGTGCTATGAACTTTCAGACACAATGCTTATGTCACTCTTTTAAGTGTGTGCTTTCTGATACTTGTACTGTGCCTTCTCCTGTAGTATATGCAGTTAATATGGGGCTCTTTAGTGTTTTGACTTAAATAGGCAAGGGTTCAAATCCAGCAATGTCTAACTATTGTGGTTGTATAACAGATAATTAAAATAGGTCACAATAGTTTAATCAACATATGTGATGCAAATAATTCAACACAGAGGTAACACTTAAATGACTCCAAGATTTTAGTTCATCAAACACATTTTAGGTGAGCCATGTGGCTTCAAACATACCACTGAAGTCATGCATTCAAGTGTGTGCTTTCTGACACCTATACTTATGATTTTTTCTGTGGCATCAGAGGTTAATACATGGATCTATAGTGTGCGGATCTAGGCAGAAATTCCAACTGAGCAGTGTGTAAATAATTTATGTATGTAAGAAAATGCTGACTAATAGAACTGGCCTGCTCAACAGGTTATATGCTATACTAATATTAATATGGCTGACTCAACTTGTGTGAACAATAACATGGTAAAGGATTTTGAGCCCTCAAACTACATTTTAAGGGAGGCATAGCCATTCCAACACACTGCTGATGTAGACCCTTCAATTGTGTGCTTTATGGCACTTTAGATATGATTTGCTCTCTGGTGTCAGTAATTTATATACAGTTCCATGGGCTATGCACTCAGGCAAGTGTTTGAGTCTGGAAAGACTAAAGTACAGAGTGTATAAGAAAATAATAGCAGGCAGGCTTGGATTCTCCAAGAGAATTCATATTTACAAATGTACTCAGTGGAAACATTGACAGTTGGTGAACGAAAGGCCAACTTTTGTACTCCCTCTGATGGAAAACTAATGCATTGTAACACAATGCTCAATTTATCCCTTGAGATAATTTTTTTCCTGACAAATCATATATGAATTCTTGAGTGGCATCTTCAGTTAATGCACAAGTCAAGGGGATCTTAAAGGACAATACATATGTTTAAATCCACTGGTTTGTGCCTTTCATTCCTTTCTTCACAATATAGTGGTAACAGACTGACAGAATGGCTTATTCATAATATATTGATATGTTGCGTGCTATGTCATGGTCATGAAGTGTCATAGGACCTGTTTTCTAACATTTTGTTCTGGGTTATGGATGGATGGGTTTTGATCATTTGTAGTCAGAAAAATGGCAAAGTGAATTTTACAATGATATATATAGAGAGAGCACTACAAGTGTCTGAGTCCCAAGTGCTTGAGTATAAGTTCCTCAATGCAGGAGCTCAAGCATCCTGTACTCTGTGTGGACAGCTATTCATGCTCAAACTTGAATATGAGTTCTACCAAGCAGAACTGCTCGTGTCCTAAGCTCATGGGCTAGGTACATCAGAAAGGGGCACAGGGAGAGGGAACTTCAGATTTTGGGAGGGGGGAAGGGGATTTTAGGTTTAGGGAGCTATTAAGATTTTGGGTTTTTTGATGCGGAGAGAATTTTGGGTTTAGGGAGTGATCAAGATTTTAGGTTTAGTGAAGGAAATGGGATTTTAGGTTTAGGGAGCGACCAGGGACTTATTTTTTATGGTTAGAATTAGGGTTCTGGTAGGACTAGATAGTCTGGAGAGGTAAGTCATTGGGACAGATTCTTAGTAAAGGGAGAATGAGTTAGTGAGTGTTAGAGCACTTGCCAAAATGAGTGAGTGGCACCAAGTGAGCATGTCACAAACAAATGGTACATAAGGACTTTTAGTAAACCCTATATATAGATATATGGATCTTCTATATGCATCTGTGTGTGTGTGTGTGTGTGTGTGTGTGTGTGTGTGTGTGTGTGTGTGTATGTATATATGTATATATATATATATATATATATATATATATATATATATATATAGTCGTCCATTGTTGCAACATGAATGTCGTCTTTAATGTTTTCTTGTGGTAGAAAATTCTTAATGACATTTAGAACAATGTATCTTTTCATTTATTTTTGTTTTACCCATATAAAATTAATGCCATATTGTAAGAATCTAACCCTGCCTTGTAAAATTAATGTATACTGTTTGCATGCAAAGTACAATTGTCTATTTTTCCATGCTATATTTTTTCAGTCATATTCTTTATATTTCCACTCAGTCCCTGTTGTGGCTGAAATGGGGCTTTGCATCATTTCAATTACCCATTTAACAAAATAATTAAATAAATAGTTACGATCGATTCATCATTACCTCATGGGCATGTCTGACAAGAATTGCTTCTTTTAAATTCTTGCAAATTCATATTTATTTCTTCAGTAATAACGTTTTCACACCTTGGCCTCCTTACTCTCTGCTGCTCCCTTTTTCTTTTGCCTTTGATCTTTTCCAGCATCAACGTTTTATGTAGTGACTCCTGCCTTCACATTTAGGTTCATAGGTTCATAGGTTCATACTAGGCTATCTGCCCTAGGGCATTTATAAGCCTAGCCAGAGTATGTTTGGCTTTCGCCACCCATTTTAAATTAATTTTGCTATGCCCTTTTTCGAGGTTAGTATACTGTGCCTCTGTCTAACAGTGACACAGAAGTGATACCCGGGGTAAACCTATGATCTCCCATCCACTCATCAAGACTCCTCTTGAAGACAATCAATGAGGGACTCTGCCTAACCTGGACTGGGATTTTATTCCAGAGTGAAGGGAGCCTCTGGGTTATGAATCTGTCTTTCCAGCATGTCCTATTTATTTCAGTGCTGAAGTTCAAGTCTCTCGAGTGTGTAGCTCGATGGGATTTGGATTTTTTGAGGTGCAGCATGTCCCTTAATTCTGGGTTGGACATGGCCTTATACGTCAGGCACAGGTCACCTCTGAGCAGGCGGTATGCCACTGAGTAGAGCTGGAGTTTCTTTAAATGGGCAGCATATGGCATCTGTTTGAGCCCTTTGATCCTCTTGGTGAGGTACTTTTGGGGTCTTTCCAGTTGCTGCAGGTGTTTGGTAAGGTACATCCCAAAAGGGGCATTGTACTCAATTATGGGCCTGATGAGGGATGAGTAAAGAGGCACGATGACCTCCCCTAATCTAGATGTGAATCCCTTCATGATTAGGTGGGCTATATAAAATGTTTTTCTAACCACTTTGGCCACGTGGTTGTCAAATGAGAGATTGCTATCAACTTGGGTCCCCAGGTCCCTAATTACTTCTTCTGTACTTAATGGATTACCACCTATGTGGTAATTTGTGGGCACTTTGTTTTTGCCAAAGGGGATGACTATACACTTTTTGGCATTTAGCTTGAGGCCATGGCTCTGGCACTAGTTGTCTGTTTCTATGAGGCCCTTTTGGAGGATGCTTGTGTCGGCTGGAGAGTCTATTATGGCGTCCAGTTTGCAGTCATCTGCGAACTTGGTCAGCCACAGTCCTTCCATGTTGGCCTGTACCTCTGACAAATATATACCAAACAAGAGAGGTCCCCGGACTGAGCCTTGTGGGATGCCACTTGTAACTGGTTTGGAGTCTGACATGGCTCCAGCAATTCTAACCATGTGGGTTCTGTCCTTGAGCCAGTTTGCAACCCATCTAGTGACATAGGGGTTTATATTTAAGCTGGTGAGCATATCTATAATGCCCGAGTGGGGTGTTGTATCAAAAGCTTTTGCGAGGTCAAGATAGGCTGTGTGGACCACCTTCCCTTCGTCAATGGCCTTGGTGACTGTTTCAAAGAAGTCAACCAGGTTTAAGAGGCACGATCTGCCCTTAACAAAGCCGAACTGGGTAGGATCCAGTGTCTGTAGGTCCCCAATATCTTTATTTATGAGGTCCATGATGATCCTTTCCATAGCTTTGCAGACCAAGCTATTCAGGCTTATGAGGCGATAGTTTCCAGGGTCCGTTGAGGCACCACCTTTGTGGAGAGGGACCACTGTTGCTGTACGCCACTAACATCATTAAACTACTTTAGAAATGTGATTTTGTGGTCAAAGTATTTGAATTTGAATTTTACTGTCTGACCTTCCAACGAGCAGGCTGGGATTATTTCCTTATGCAATGCCCAATTTGATATTTTTTGCCATCCTGGGAATTTTCAAAAAATTTCATCCAACACAGCAGCTCAAAAGCACTAATTCTCAGGTGCACAGCCTTACTTATAGTCCAACTCACAAATATTATTACAGGAAAAGACAGACCATTGACGATACAGAATTTTGTTAACAATGTGGTATCGTTGATCTTTAAATTCTTATCCAGACTTGCCATTGTTTTCCTTTGAAAAAGCAACGGTCTTTTAATTTTATGGTTGCAATCACCATTTGTGAAGATCTTTGAGTCCAGCTAAGTAAAATCGATCACTTCTTTGGTCCTCCACATCTTCCCCATCTATTTGCAAGGAATTTCTTGATGAACTGTGCCAGCTTTTGCTCTTTCTATTTTTACCTTAATTACCTCATGTTCAGTTATCAGTCATATCATCTGCAAATTTGTGGTTAATATTTCTTCCACCAATTTTGATTCCAGCATCAGATTCATCTAACCCAGAAATCTTTTTGATGTGCTCAGTGTCCTACATGTGATTACAAAAACAATCTAGTTCACAATGATCCACTTAATTCTGCCACAAATACTTTCGAATTATTGTCCACTATTGCCACCTTGGGAATTTCAATTTCTTTTTCTAACATCCTACACAGAAGCTATTCCCATTATAAGCTTAACAATAAAATAGACCAGACAAAGGTCTATTCAACAAAGGCATGCTTGCCAAAGGGCTGGTAAAATTATTTCACATCCAGTTTTATTTTAGAACAGACAGCCCTTGACAAAAGATGAACTGCAGTTGACAAAAGTAATGGCAAATGACTTCCAGGAGAAAGTCAATGAATATAATCAGAATTTTCAGGTTGTTTAGTAAGTTAAACATATATCTGACAAAGAGAATGAAATATTCATCATTCTTCATAGTCATCTTTCTTATTACAAACGTTCACATTTTTAGTAACATCATTTCTGCTGCAGGATAGCGTAATTAAAAGCAATGCAGGCATAGCCATTATTACACAAACCTAGCTTACCAAGACAGCTTGAACTCTGTCTGACAAGTTACGTATATTTTCTCTGTTGTAGAAAAGCCACCACATGGAGTTTCAAGGTAGTTATGCTGTACACCTCTCAACTGTAGGGTATTTACAGGAAAATGCCATTGTTCCCTCAGAAATGACAGGGTGTCACACAATTACAAGTGGTCCCCTTAAATTATGATTTTTTTTTACACTTGAGCACGACCTATATCAGCTGTGCCCTGCAGCATCATTAAACTACTTTAGAAATGTGATTTGGTAGGGCCAAAGCATGCCTGCATGATTGTGCAGGGAGGGAGTTGAAGTTTTATTTGTAAAAAAAAATTAAATAATACATTCTTAATTGTATCCATGCACAGAGCACAGTGTATAGGGAAGGAGCAGAAGAAGGAATTCTTCTTGGTTTTTATTAGGGGTCAAGATACTGACAATCCTGAAAGCTGCTTCTCCTCCACTGAAACATGCTGGGTCACCATGTAATTTAAAAATGTTGTTATGTCATTTTAAAACAAAAACAAAATGGTAAGTCACAATCTAAAAATGAAGTTAGACGCACGAACACTGGTATAATATTTAATAATATCAACCTATAGGATGTTGACAAAGTAAATCAAAGTAAATATGTCACATAAACCATTTCTGTAATGTACTTATTCTGCTCTATCCATCAGTGTCTTGTTAGTGGATATTATTATTCAAATCACATATGCACAGTCTTCTTAGCGGTTGTCTTATTACTCAGGATTTTCTAACTTACAGTTTTTACTGTGTAAGCAGTAGCCCAAAGAGTTTACTTTTCTGATTGTTCATAACATCTACAAAAATCATTATTTGTTAGATTTAACTGTTTCACTCAGAGCCTTGGTTCGTTGTCTTTTGGAAGGCATGGATCTGGGTATAATCTGAGAATTATTTGCTGTCTGAGGCAGTGTAAATTCAGGTTGATTTTTACTCAGTTCCCAGCTCTTGGATTGATATTATGTATCTCACTACATCTCAGAGAATAGTCAGAACGGCACCCTTGAGTATGGGAGATACAATCACCATTATAGTTATACTGTTTCTCTTGTGTCCAGCTGTGTGGTAGTAGTACAGGAGAGGCAGTGACCCAATCAACACAAAAAAGAAATGTCTTCTGTGTGCTCTATCCTCTCTTCACTTCACTTCAATTGTCTGACACTGCAAGCTTATTTCCAGTACTGTTCCCATGCAACATAAGGTATAAATGCCGTAAAGTATTACTCCACCTGTCAGAACAGGACCAAGCAGCTCACTGGCAGACTGTAGCAGTGAATGCCAAGTTACATATGCAGAACATTTTCTGTCTTATGCCTGAGTATGTCCCCATATCCAACTGTTCTGCAGTTAATGCTGTGTAGCAGGAAGGGCAAACAAGACCAATGCAATTATTTATGGGAAATGACAAATATGTGCTCTCTGAACTTTGTGCGCCCTGAATAAAGTATAACATTCAAACTATGGTGCTGTTTTACAACACTGTATAACTGGTCTGGAGGAAGACACTAGGAAGCATAGATGATTTTACTATTTGGAGGATTTTTGCTGTCTTGTTAGACAATATTGTCACATAGAAATTATTGTAATACCTGATATGGATTAGTCAAAACAAGCATTAAAAAGCAGCTAGAAATATACAATTAAATAGAAAGCTTTTCACATTCACCAGTTAAAGATTATAAGATGCATCATTACGGGAGAAAAACAGCCAATGCATTATTGACATCTCCTGCTCACATGCACCTATAATCCTCAGAAATATCATATGTATCATATGTTTGGTACAGATTCAGCACGTGGCAAAAAAGATGATATTGGTAAAAGTCTTTAGAGAAGTTGGCATATTGGTTAGTACTTCCCCATTAGTTTTGCATTTGTAGGGGTCACTTGCTTTGAAATTGTGCAGTGTAGATAGTGGGGATATACTGATGTTTTTTTATAGCTGTTATTGTGTCATTGAGATTTCTTGCTGCATCAACCTTCAGGTTTTGCAGTATGTGTTTTGTGTGTGTGTGTGTGTGTGTGTGTGTGTGTGTGTGTGTGTGTGTGTGTGTGTGTGTGTGTGTGTGTGTGTGTGTGTGTGTGTGTTCACGTGCATGTGTGTGTGTATAACTGCACATGTGCTGTGTTATTTTTACACTTGTATCATTTTGGAAATGTGGATGCCCGAAAATAAAGTGTTGACTTCAAGGAGATGTTTTGTTTTATTGTTACACCAGTTTACTTTTGTAAGTTACTGGTTAGTCATAGTCATAGTTTATACTTAATTTGAGGAAAACATGATTATTCTGCTTATATATGGCATCACTGTGTAACTCAGTTTTTAAACTTGCGTTGGTATCCCACATGGCCAGAGATAATTACCTTTTAAGAGCTTTTGTCCAGAATTTCAGTGCTTGAAGGTTAACAAGCATGCTATGGTTTTAGTTAAAAAAATAGTGTCTCTGAGACTCACGTATTTGACAATAAAGTCAATCCAAAAGACTATGTATAATTATAAACATAGATGATGTCTCTGTAGCGTGTGTGGGAATACACAGAAAAGACTTTGTAGATGCTGCTCCCCAGTCTGGTGCCCCTCAGTGAAAATATTCTGTTAGAAAAATATGTATTATTGTGTGTATGCTTAATGCCAATTAATAATCAAAAGAATTAATACACTTTTCATTCTATTTTACATGCACTATGTTATATATAAATTGAGTTTCATATGAGACTGAAAAAGATGCTTTTTGTAAACCGCAGTATGCTTTCTGAAACTTGCAAGATGCCCTCTGACCTAGTAATTGCTAGCACAGCAATATTCATGTTTATGCCTTTTAGAAATGTACTTGAGAAGCAGGTGCTTATCTGCTAGGTCAGGAACAAATGAATGAACAATACTATATTCTGTAAATGTAATGATTTTAGACAATCAGCTCTGTTCGAAGCATGAGAACATGTGCAGCTGCAGAAGCTTAGAGATAAAGTAGACAAAGGATTATTAGAAAAATGAACTGTTAGCATTGTGCTTGAATTAGCCATAGTACCTTGAATGGTAACATAACATGTATCTAACTGGTAGTAATCAAGGCCATGTTGTTTTCCTCAGGAAGTTTCTCACAAAAATTGATAAATCAGCAGAAATTCATGGGAATGATGGTCAACAGATAATGATGAAAAAGCTGGTAATCTGTTACGTCAGCTTGGTAGGCCATGTCTAGTTAGAGAATGTATAAAAATGAAAGTATTTCCTGTTTCTAATTAGACAAACTCTGTAATAGCATGTTTTTGTCTCCTTGCTGCAAGATTAAAGTGCCTTAACCTGAACCTACCATGTTTTGATCATTTTTAAAGTATATTTTTCCTTTGACAGTTTGGTCCTTCGGACCAGAAAGTACCTCTCGCTCTAGGCCTAGGTCAGAATTGGGCCCGGTGGCATGCATCCGTACGGAGAAGAGGCCAAATCGGCTCTTCTGTTTTGAAAGACCTCCGACTGAATTGTTGTTCGAAAGAGGCCAGCCACTGTTTCTGATCTGGCATTGGAGGACGAGTCAACGATCCGGTGGATCAACTCACGGAGGGTCAGGTAAGGAGGAATTACCTTATTTCTGTTTTAAGATCAGGGACTAGTTGCAGTACTGTTTTTGTCAGGAAGATTTGCATGTGCAGATCAGGGACAAAAAGGTTACTGTTTTGTCATAGATTAGGGAAACAGAATAGGTAAGCAGTTATTCTAGATAAACTGTGAAAAGGTGTAGAACCGTGGTACCACGTGATAAGAAGGGTTACGTAACAATTTACAGCTTAGCTAAGGCAACAATGGGAAATCAGTGCACGAAAAGTTCCAGAGACCTGTCTCTAACTGAAGACACGAAATATATGCAATTACAGCGTGCCAACAATGTTAAGTACTATACAAAATGGGTTGATAAGTATAAATTCGATGGTAATTTAGATAAACTTGCACTTATTAAACTTGTCAGGCAACTAAAGACAGATGCAAAAGGTCAATAAAAAAAGCAACGACAATTAGGAGTCCCTCAGGCACATAGGTGGCTTGAGGAAGCAAATCGCAGGGAACAAAAGATTAAAAATTCAAAAACAATGTTCTTAGACAAAGAAGATAATAACTTGGTAATAGCAACAGCCCCTCCTTCGCCCCCTCTGCTTCCCTTACCGGAATATGAAGCGAGTGGACAAGCTGATCCACCTCCACTATACACAGCTGTTTCTACAGCATCAAAACTATTTGTCAGGGATCCTATCGAGACAAGGTCTCGAACACGTGACTTAAGGAGGGAGATTGAACTATGTGAAATAAATAGAAAATCACAAGCTATGAGTGAGGAAGAAATATGTCCACTCATAGAAGTACCAAATCCTCAGGCAGGACAGGCAGGACTGGATCCGACTCTTTTAGTTTATAGACCATGGATACCAGAAGATATCTGGAAAGCCACGGAGGGAATTCCCCATCTGAAAGTGAATTTTCAAAAATTTTTAGAAGACTTACAGGGTATGAGATTAAGTTACCATTTGAACGGAGAAGAAGAAGAAAAAGTAGTTAGACAAATTGTAGGTCCAGATTGGCACATGATCAGTGGCGACTGGAATCCCCGTGATGCACAGCTGAGACACTCCCACATACTAATGCAGAATTGGATGGCAGAGTGAAAGGTCTGACAGACCGAATCTCTGAAAAATGGAAGCCTGGGGCTGATTGGACTTGCATTAATCAGTGCATTCAACAAGAAGGTTAAACAGTTGATAGATATTATGCTAGATTATTAGAGTGTTTTAATAACCACTGCGGAATGCAAATACCAGAAAACCAGACACAAGATTCCCCATATGAGCAACAGCTAAAGAATGCGTTCTTGAAAGGTAGTATAACTCCCATTAGCAGCTTTATTATGAAGCACATGGTAGATCATCGTACGAGTAGATTGCAGCCATTACTTGAATATGCAAGACATGCAGTGAGACATTTTAGTAGTAAAAAGAAAAAGAAAACTCAAGTATTTTCGGCAGAGTATGGGTCAGAAGTATTTGTAGTACAAACTGGGAGAAAGGGTAAGAAAAATACCCAGGGAAATAAACAATCTGACAAATGTTCAGAAGATTTTGAAGAAAGAAAGAAAAGAGGTGAATGTTTTAAATGCGGGAAAGAAGGACATTTAGCAAGGGATTGCAGGCTAAATAAAAAGGTGACTACAGAAAATAAGGAGGATGAGGAATGACTATATGATAGTCAGGAATCACTGAATGAAAATAAACAGGAAAAGACAAGTGCAAATGTGATAGCAAGGGTAGGGGATGTGACAGAAGGGGTAGAGGATGTACATGAATTTGTGGACGTTGAGGAAAATGAAATTTTGGACTTAGCCTTATTGAGCCTAGAGCTTTACTTAGCAGATACAAAACCAGAAGTGACGCTTCTGGTAGAGGGGAGGGAAGTCAAATTTTTGTGTGACTCAGGGGCTTCACGGACCCTGATACATCCTTCCAAATTACCGGAAGATTCAGAATCACCAGATTATATACTAGTGAAGGCAGCTAATGGACAGCTGTATCAGGAGCCACTCTCCCATGATATAGCAATAACAGACCCCATTTCAGGAATGACCCAGAAAAGTAAAATTGTAGTTTCTGCAAAATGCCCAGTAAATCTTTTGGGTAGAGATTTAATGCAGATATTTGGCATAGCCGTAGTTCCAACCATGCAGGGTATGGAAGCACAGCGACAAATGGAAACTGTTATAGTGCGACCGGAGGGTGAGACATATTATTGGTACAGCCAGGACTTGATTACGACTGGTCCAGGGGCAGTAACCGAAGAACTGATGAACGTAGCCATCAGTAAATCCCCCTCCCTCGACATTGACAAACAGCATTTGTTGCATTGCACTCTATATTACTGTAGTAGACCAGGACCTGATAAAGAATATGAGCAGGAATTGTTTCAGAACCATGCAAACAGACTAGTGTTATGAAACTTGTACTGGGACATAGAAGGAAACAGTGTAGTAAGCTGTTCATTGCCCCAGGATTTTTTAGCACTTTACAAATCTAATCGATTGCCACATGTTAGTTTAACTAAGAGTAAAAGTTTGAAATGGGCAGACTTGGGAGAAAAAGTCACAAGGTGGGAAAAGCTTAGAACTCTCCGAACAAGGAGTACAGAAACAGAAATTGAATTGGATAACGCAGACACACCCAGCTGTGCACTCGCAGGCTAGTGAGAATAGCAGAGTATTACTCTTATTGGAGGAAGAGGAAAAAGCCTTGCGAAACATACCAGAGACTCTCTGGTCAACAGGGAAATCAGATGTAGGACTTATACGAACAGCAGGACCAGTTACTATTACGCCAAAGTCAGCATTTAGACCTCAGAAAAGACAGTATCCCTTGAGAAAGGATTCAGAGATAGGGATCAAACCTATAATAGCAGCCTTACTTAAGGAAGGAGTCTTAATAGAATCTCCTGATTCACCATGTAATACACCCTTATTTCCTGTCAGGAAAGCAAACGGGGAATGGCGTATGGTCCAAGATTTACAGGCTGTAAATAATGCAGTTATACCCAGGGCACCAACGGTGCCAGATCCGCACACCTTACTGAATGATTTAAAGCCTCAGCAAAAGTATTTTTCTGTGGTAGATATTAGTAATGCATTTTTCTCAATACTGATACACCCCGACAGCCAACATTGGTTTGCATTTACATTTCAGGGGAAACGGTATACATATACGAGATTACCACAGGGATATTGTGAAAGTCCAACAATATTTGCACAAGAAATGGCAAGCAACCAGGTGGGATTTATCCCACCGAAAGGTAGTCAGATTTTACTTTATGTAGACGACATTCTGCTGGCAGCCCCCACCCAGCAAGAATGTAAAGAGGACACCATAGCATTATTAAAGTTTTTAGCTACTCAAGGACACAAAGTAAACAAGAACAAACTACAACTCTGGAGAAAACAAGTTAAGTACTTGGGATATGTAATATCCAAAGAAGGTAGAATATTAGACAAAAATAGAAAAACAGCAATATTACAAGCACCTAGACCAACTACCAAGAAGGAAATTATGTCCTTCCTGGGTACTACTAACTTTTGTCGGAGTTGGATACCAAATTATGCTTTGGAATCTGCTCCACTGACTAATTTGATATTTAAAAGGCCGATGGCAGCACAGAATTTATTACAATGGACACCAGAAGCAGAAGCAGCTTTCTGTAAGCTGAAACAACTGATAGCATCATCCTTAGTTTTAGGATTACCGAACTATCATAAGCATTTTTTTCAAACTGTAGACTGTAACCAAGGTTATATGACATCAGTGTTAACACAGCAACATGGGGACAAGCAACACCCCATAGCTGACTATTCATGACAGTTAGAGCCAGTGGCGCGGTCCCTACCCCACTGTGTACAAGCGGTAGTTGCAGCTGCAATGGCAGTGCAGGCTTCGGCCTCAGTAGTGTTATTCCACCCTCTCACATTGAGAGTGCCTCATGCATTCGCAATTATTTTACTGCAAGAAAAAGTAGCATATCTCTCTCCTGCTAGACATCTTTCCTGTATAACTATACTGTTGAGCCAACCTCATATGACAATTGAACGATGCACAACTTTGAATCCGTCAACCTTGCTCCCAACCCCTGCAGATGGCAAACTGCACTGCTGCCTGCAGGAGATTGAGCAAAAGACATTACCGAGACAAGACCTTACAGATGTTCCCTTGGATGATGATGAGGTGACATACTATGTGGACGGCTCATGCAGGAGGGGTCCTACAGGACAGATCCTAGTGGGGTATGCAGTCGTTTCTGACACTGAAACTTTAGAAGCAAAATCTTTACCACACAATTTATCTGCACAAGCAGCAGAGTTGATTGCCTTGACAAGGGCATGTACCTTAGCAAAAGGTAAGAAAGTGAATATTTATACTGACAGTCAGTGTGCTTTTTTTTACTGTACATGTTTTTGCACAGCAGTGGAAAAATAGAGGAATGATAGCATCTACTGGTAAACCAATTAATCATGCGCAATTTATTTTATATTTATTAGACTCTATTCAGTTACCTCAAAAAGTAGCTATTTGCAAATGCATAGCTCATACTAAGCAACAGGATAGAATTTCGAAAGGTAATGCACGGGCTGATACAGCTGCGAAACAGGCAGCTTCAGCCTCAGAAGCTTTTCTTTTGAGTGAGTAATTACAACCCTCTGAGATTTTAGATTTAGAAATGTTAAAAACAATGCAGACACTTACTACAAATGTAGAAAAACAGAAGTGGATAAAACAAGGAGCAATCCTTGAAAAGGGACTGTACATATCCAAGGAAAAGAAACCAATTTTGCTATCTAACTTGTTTAGATATGCAGCTTTGTTGAGCCATGGGCAGAGCCATGTCTCAACAGGGGGGATGGTACAGTTAGTGAATTGAGTGTTTACAACATGGATTTACAAACTACACAAAAAATTTTTGTGCAGCATGCCATGTTTGTAACAAGCATCATGCACAAGGGGCATTGAAGCCTAAGCAAGGGAGTTTCCCTATACCACCGTATCCGTTTTATACTATTTGTATGGATTTCATAGAACTGAATAAATGTGAGAATAAAAAGTATTGCCTTATCATTATAGATATGTTTTCCAAATGGGTGAAAGCTTTGCCAACTAAAAATCCAGATGCAGCTACTGTTGCAAAGGTCCTTGTTAAAGAAATTATACCCAGATTTGGCATACCGGAAAAGATTTATAGTGATAATGATACACATTTTGTGAATCAAAACAGTGCAACGACTTAGTCATTATTTCGGAATATCGTTAAAAAATCACTGCGCCTACCACCCCCAATCTGCAGGATTAGTTGAGAGGCATAATGGGGTGTTGAAGAATAAGCTTAGGAAATTGATGAGTGAGACACAGAAGAACTGGGTGCACTGTTTGCCTCTAGCACTGTTGAGCATGAGAACTGTTCCAAATGCAAAGGGATTAACTCCTTTTGAAACTTTGTTTGGGACAGCATATTATACATCTCAGTGGAAACCTCTCATGTCTGCAGAGCAAGAGGCTGACAGTTCACTTGCAGGGTATATGAGACGATTTTTGAATAACAAACTTTTGCAGTTAAATTCTGTTTCAGATAAAGAGCAACCGAAATCAGAAGCACCAGTAGCCCCAGGCACCTGGGTCTGGGTGAAGATTGTGAAGAAAAAGAACTGGCGTTCTCTGAAGTGGGAAGGACCATACCAGGTACTACTGTCAACACCCACTGCAGTCAAGATCGCGGAGCAAGCTTCCTGGATTCATTTGACACACTGTAAACTGGTTAAGAACTTTGAATTGGACACAAACTTTGTTACTGTTGTACAACGAGAACATAATGGCCAGATACAGAGTGAATAGAGACATTGAGCAACCTCAGAAAACTTTCATGATCATTTTGATAGCTATGCTAATCACATTGTTCTTTTTGTTGTGGCCACTCCTTTTTCCTGCCACAAAAGTTGGACTGATTAAACGTAATGAGCCAAACATAGACTGGCATCTGAACTTTAACACTTATCAGGCAATTACACGTGTATGTATGAGACTTTTAATGTTTCGAACTGCTGGGTCTGCACGGCCATACCAACAGCATACGGGGGTTTATTGATGGCGGTTATCCCCCTAGGAGTCAATGAGACCTGGGAAAATCTGTTTTTTGACACAGTTGCTATTAAAGCACATGATAAGGTAGCACTGTATTTGCCTGTAACACAAAAAGGAATTGTATGTTTTTACAAAAATGACACCATCCAAGTGGGATGGAGCAAGTGTAATGTCACCGTACAGTATAAATGTTATACAAAAGCAAATGATTTAGGTGGATCTTGTAGTACAGATTATAACTAATTTTTGAAATCTATGCATAAAACTCTTGATCAGGTACAACGTAATCCTGTACTTTTTAAACAATTATCTGTAATAGATAGGAAAATGTTTCATGCAGGGCAGTCATTTCGTAACAAAGTAACAACTAAAGTAGAGGACTGTTATTTTGTGTGTGGTAAAAAAGCATATAAATGGTTACCTGAGAATTGGTCTGGCAGTTGTTTTTTGGGATACCTGGTCCCGGCCATACGACACACTGCAGTTTTGCCTTAGGGAAGTATTCAAAATACCTGAGATGTAACCAAAAAGACTGTTAAGAAACCTGAGAATCCAGTGGGACAGATTTAAGCAGGCTGGAAAGACCATCGTAATGTGGGAACCAAACTTGCGCACATGGACTTGAGTGATGCTGTCATATCATGGGCAGGTATATTACCAGCATATGGTGCGGTTAAATCGATTTGGGAGCTGTGAAAACTGTCTAAACTTCTCGAAGTAATGAGTAATGCAACTTTTTCTGCTTTCAAACTGATAACTGATGAACTGAATGCCATGAGAACTGTAGTACTCCAAAACCAAATGGCTCTTGACTTCACCCTAGCGGTGAGGGGTGGGACGTGTGCTTTAATCAAAGAAGAATGCTGTGCGTTTATAAATGATCATCAGCATGAGATTAATGATCATCTCGAGGTGATTCAGCAAGTGTCGGCCATGACCAAACCAGGCCCAAACCCTCTGACAGACTTTTTCCAAAATATATTTGGGGGGTGGGGTTCCATCCTAATGAACATATTGATTGCCATTGCGGTAGGATTACTCCTAATAGGAGTTTGTGTTTGTTGTGGAATCCCCTGCATGAAGAAATTAATCAAAGAATTCATAGATATATCAGTATCTGAGACTATGTATCAAAGTACTGAATTTGAAGAGCTGCTAGAATGTGAAACACTTTCATAGAAGTTTAAACTGAATGATTTTCTTAACTGCAAATCCTAATTGGAAGAGGTTAGGAAAAGAAGCAAACTGTTTATTCTTTTTTGAAAATAGAATTAAAAAGTATTAACAGGAGGGAAATGTTAGAAAAATATGTATTAATGTGTGTATGCTTAATGCCAATTAATAATCAAAAGAATGAATACGCTTTTCATTCTATTTTACATGCACTATGTTATATATAAATTGAGTTTCATATGAGACTGAAAAAGATGCTTTTTGAAAACTGCAGTATGCTTTCTGAAACTTGCAAGATGCCCTCTGACCTAGTAATTGCTAGCACAGCAATATTCATGTTTATGCCTTTTGGAAATGTACTTGAAAAGCAGGTGCTTATCTGCTAGGTCAGGAACGAATGAATGAACAATACTATATTCTGTAAATGTAATGATTTTAGACAATCAGCTCTGTTCGAAGCATGAGAACATGTGCAGCTGCAGAAGCTTAGAGCTAAAGTAGACAAAGGATTATTAGAGAAATGAACTGTTAGCATTGTGCTTGAATTAGCCATAGTACCTTGAATGGTAACATAACATGCATCTAACTGGTAGTAATCAAGGCCATGTTGTTTTCCTCAGGAAGTTTCTCACAAAAATTGATAAATCAGCAGAAATTCATGGGAATGATGGTCAACAGATAATGATGAAAAAGCTGGTAATCTGTTACGTCAGCTTGGTAGGCCATGTCTAGTTAGAGAATGTATAAAAATGAAAATATTTCCTGTTTCTAATTAGACAAACACTGTAATAGCATGTTTTTGTCTCCTTGCTGCAAGATTAAAGTGCCTTAACCTGAACCTACCGTGTTTTGATCATTTTTAAAGTATATTTTTCCTTTGACATATTCCCTTCTCCCATTTGGTGCTACAGAGAAATGTGAGGGCTTAATGCCCTCTGTGTCACACTTTGCATGAGAAGAAAAAAAAAATCAGTATCCATTCTCCAGTCTGGCGCTCTTTCTTTCCGTCGCTCCTTAAGAGAAGTATAAAGTACCTAATGCCATCATACTCTACATGAGAGCAAACACAAAAAAAAAAATCCATTTAAATCTGGAATTCCTTCCCTTAAGAATACCAGGTCCTAAAGCCCTGCATCTTTACTCATGCCCTTGGTGAGAAGCATTAAATAAAAAAAAATGGATCTGCAGATCATGCATCGTTATACCCTGTGCCCCACTCTAGTTATGCTTCAGATACAGAATGACAACAATCAAGACACAAGTGCCTGTGGAATTTACAGATTTCATTTACACTGTGAGTGTATAAACAGTGGTCACTGCTGAAGGCTTTAACTAGGCAGTTTAAAGTAGGAGAAATTGAGTGAAATAAAACTCACCTTTATTATATTTTATGATGAAAAACAGCTTGAGACAAACTTTAAACAAACTCACAAGATTATAGCAATAACCCACACCTGGGTGTGGGTAATGTTGGATTTACCCACGGTTGGCGTGGTTTGGTCACGAGGGTGAAGCTCGAGTGGCAAAACAAAGCCAACTGTGGGTAAATCCAGCATTACCCATACCCAGAAGTCGGTTATTGCTATTATACAATGACATTATTTAAGAAAAAAAAAATGACTTTTCTTAAATAATGGCATTGTATAATGCCTCCTTGCTGCCCTTCCGCAGCTGTCTGGTTGTCTGGTATTCTGCGGCAGTTCTGCTGTACTGTGCATGCGTATGCCTACGCAGTACATCAGAGCTGTGGGCAAAAGCAATGGAGAAAGCAAGATCTCCGTTGCTTTTTACTGTTTCGCTATGTTAAATGGGTTTAACATAGCGAGACAGCTTTAAAAAAAACAATGGAGAATCTCCGTTGCTTATTTTAAAGCTGTCTCGCTATGCTAAGCCCATTTAACATAGCGAGACAGGTTTTAAAAAAAAAAGCAACGGAGAAAGCAAGATCTCCGTTGCTTTTTACTGCTATGTTAAAGGAGTTTAACATAGCGAGACAGGTTTAAAAAAAGCAACGGAGATCTCCATTGCTTTTTTTAAACCTGTCTTGCTATGTTAAACTCCTTTAACATAGCGAGACAGTGCTTTAAAAAAGACTTATACTAATAGAAAAAGTCCGGGCAACCAGACCTTTTTCCATTAGTATAAGTCGATTTACAATGTGCACGCTGATTGGTCAGCGTGCACGTTTTGGAATATTAATTGGGGGTCATGGTATAATAAAAAATATACCACATTGTGTTTATCCTTAGAAATATAGCTTTAAATGAATGCCAAATTGATTCGCCCTTAGCTCATAGCGATCACTACATTTTCAAAACAGTTGTCATTCCAGTAGTACATTTTTTTTTCAAATAATCAAAAACAGATTTTTGAGATAGCTTATAGAAAAGCCAGCTTATACTTTAAAAATGTTCAGAGTGAAAACCTATTTGAAGTTATAGTGGTGAAAGAAATGTGGTGGAATTTATGGAGCGGAAACCTTCAGGCTCAAAAGGAAAAGGAAAGCATTTACATGTGGTAGGAAACATGCAAACCTGACAGGGAATAGTCAACAAACTAGACATCTCATAAAACTTAAAAACAGACTACTGAGGAATAAACATTTGGAAGAAACAAGATTGTAAACAGCAAAGATCAGCTAGACAGGAAGGCCAAGTGCCAAAAGTGATTAAAAAATAAACACTTTGAGGAAACCTTATTAAGAATATTAAAGGTAATAGAAAAGCCTTCATTAGCTAACATAGACAGGGTTGAGAGTGTCAGTAAGAAACAATATTATGCAGAATGAAAAATATATAAGGAAAAAAAATGATAAGGTTTCTCATCTTGAAAATGTTACATTTACAGAGAATGCTAAGGTACTAAGTGATGATTCTTTTTCTCCATTACTTTCTAATTATCTCCTGCTGAGAGCTCAGATCTCTGGTTCTAGTGTTAGCTGAAAAGTTTGCCTTACTGAGATATTTTACTGACTTTCTCTTCATTCTCTAACACACTCTGCCCTCCCCCACCCCCCCACCCTCCCCTACCAACACTTTATCCTACACTGCTATTACTCCTCCCATCTACCAATTTCCTATATCCTCTACCCACTTCTACTCTAACTTATCATCATCTTTCATCACCCCCCTAACTCCACTTTCCGACTCCCTCTATCTCATTAAAAAACCTATACCCACTTCTACTATAAAAACTCCTTCTGAAATTGAAGCCATTTGCTTCTCCCCAGGACTCCATTGAAAACGGGTTCATATTGGCCCAATGGACTATCCTGGTAAACCAACTGCAATAAATAAATAAAATAAATAAATATCGGAGGTCAAGGCCACCAGATCTCTAAAGGTGCATTAAAAGAAGCACAGATATCTCCTCAGAAGTCTACAACACACAAGAGTACAAGAAAAGGTTTTTAGCCTCTCCTGATAAATAAGGTTCTTAAGACCTAAGATTTCTTTATGAATCTCTGGGGCTTTTTGAGTTTGTTGAGATGTTGTGTGTGGTAAATAGTGAATAGAGCATTGTACTCTTTAATGGGTCTGATGAGTGATGAATAAAAGAATGCATTAACATCATTCAAACTAGACAAAGTAACTTTGGTTGCTAGTTGTGCTACATAGAAGATTCTACTGACAACCATTCCCTTGTGATGATCAAAGGAGAGGGAACTCCCGACCCAAGTGCTCAGATCCCTGACTACTTTTTTGTTTTGTAACAGTGTGCTATCTATACTGCACATTGTGGGTAACTTATGTTTTCTGTAGGAAACAATATTACACATTAAGCACATTTTCTGTACACTAAGTATTATCTAAGGTACTAGCTTTCTGAAGGTTAAGAATATCTGATGGTGTTTTAACAATCACACCCACTTTGCACTCATCTGCAAATATGGTTAACCAGAGGTCCGGGTTATATTTTGTGAGATCAGATAAGGAGATGTCAAACAGTACAGGACCCAGTATGTACCCAGGGGAATTTATTGGTTACCTTCTCACTATTTAATGAGGCACCTGCTAGCCAAACTACATGTTTTTTTGCCCTTCAGTCAATTTGCAGTCCATCTTATCACATCAAGATCTATGTTTAAGTATGATAGTTTTCTTACAATTCTGGCATGAGGCATGGTATTGAATGCTTTGGCCAGATCAAGATAAGATGCATGAACTGCATGACTACTGCCAACAGCTTAGGTATCCATGTAGAAGAAATTAACAAGGGTTAACAGGTATGACCTCCCTTTAACAAAGCCGTATTACTGGGGGGGGGGGGTCAGCATTATTGAGATTTTAATATCATAATTGAAGAGATGGGCTGCAACACATTCCATACTTTTATAGATCAGATTCATAAAGCTGACTGGTTTGGAATTCCCAGAGTGGGTGGATGGGCCACTGTTTTACAGCAGTATCAACACAGCAGTGTACAAGGATTCAGGTAATTAGCCTGTGACTAGGTTTAGGTTAATCAATTTAAGGAAAGCTTCAGTAAGAGTCTGTTTGATGATGTTTAATTAGCACCCAATCATGTTATCAAGACCCATGGAGGAAGTATTTGTCATTTTGGATAACACCTTAAGAACATATTCTTAGTAATAATAGGAATATAAGGGTGTCTGGGATGAGTGTTGTTGGAATAGGTGCTTTGTGGGGGAAGTCTGCAGATATCTTGTTTGATAGTATATTTGCTATGACATTTGCATCAGATTGTGTGTGTGTGTGTGTGTGTGTGTGTGTGTGTGTGTGTGTGTGTGTGTGTGTAAGGTCCATTAAGGAGACATTCATAAAGCTGACTGGTTTGGAATTCCAATGGGTGGATGTTTTGTTGTTTCAACACAACACACACAGCACAAGGATTCAGGGTAATTAGCCTGTGGACTAGTTTAGGTTTAATCAATTAAGGAAAGCAGAAGAGTCTGTTTGATTGATGTTTGATAAGGTTTAACAATCAATCAATCAAGACCCAGGAGGAAGTATTTGTCATAGAGGTGCTTTGTGGGGGAAGTCTGTAGATATTTTGTTTGATAGTATATTTGCTATGACATTTGCATCCGATTGTGTGTGTGTGTGTGCGTGTGTGTGTTTGTGTGTGTGTGTAAGGTCCATTAAGGAGACATTCAGAGCAAAGCTGAGTGTTATTCCTTAGATGACTAACACAGTTACAGCAAAGCTGAGTGTTATTCCTTAGATGACTAACACAGTTACAGCAAAGCCGAGTGTTATTCCTTAGATGACTAACAGTTACACAAAGCTGTGTGTTATTCTGTAGATGTCTAGCACAGCTAAAGAAGGATTCATAGTTATTCTTTGCTTTAGAACCTAATGTCTTTACACGAGTTGCTTTACTGTTCATTTCCTTGGTAATTTTTATACTTCCCTTGTTCTGAGGAGTTCTTTGCCTTAGTGTACAGTTTAAGGAGTTTTTCTACTGATATAAAATTTGTTTATGTCAGTTGACCACCAGGGAGGAGTTGTTTTTAAGTTTCTCACTTTACCTGATTCTAGTGGGGACTGCTAGATCTATGCATTTCTGTAAGTGGGTATAAATGACTGCCTAATTTGTAATTTCTTAAAATAACTACTTCATGTTTAGAAGATCTGTAAGGCTGCAAGTTGTAAGTTTTCCCAACAAGCTGTTTAGACACTTACTCTGACCATGGCAGTCTTGAACTCTTGCAGAACAGTAACATCCATATGATGAAAGTACTAACAGGAAA
Source organism: Protopterus annectens (assembly GCF_019279795.1). Lineage (NCBI taxonomy): Eukaryota > Metazoa > Chordata > Ceratodontiformes > Protopteridae > Protopterus > Protopterus annectens. The sequence goes on along the minus strand of NC_056744.1, from coordinate 204,377,738 downwards.
CAGCATTCCTTTTCACTTTTGAATTAAAAACCCCAAACATTTAAAGTTATCAGAGTTTAAGTAGTTATGACTTCATCATAGGATGCAGCTATATTACCACACTGCTATGAATTACTCCTGGAGAGAACATTCACAGTTTTTATAGTCTATGAATACAGCAGAGGAGAAACATTTTATTGTGCAGTTTCTTGACTTTTTGACTTGGGATAAGTATAGCGGTGGGATTAAGCTGCCAGCATCAATGCAGCTACCTTTGCTTTCTTCAATGACTTGGAATAGCCAGTATATTTTACAGGTGGTTTGTGTCCTTTTAGCTTTATTATATGCTTAATAAGACTACAATTGATACAAATCTTTCTTATCTATTTCTAGAATGTTTTTGGCAATCAAAAGTTATTTTCAAACAAAAATGGAAATTATTTATCTGCCAATGATCCTCTAAATCAGAAACTAAATGGAAATCCAGACCAATAGGAAAGAACTGACACACCCGTAATAAATGTCAAAAGTATAAAAAAAAGAAATTATAAATATCTGAAAATCAGTCATAATCACAAAACATGCACAGCCGTCTAGGCTGCAAAAAAGGAATCAAATAGCAGTTTGTCAAATATGGGCTTTACAGCCTTAAGAAAAGTAGCTCATAATAATGCAAACTTCTCCTCAGTCTTTAACACGTGTATCAGTCATCATCATTATCTTCATCAACCCGCTTTTTCCCCATTTTCTTCACAGAGTCAGGGTGCTGTGTCTCCATCTCTATCTATTCATTGCTGTGCTCCTACCTTCCTAGACAGTCATGCCTGACTGTCACAGGTCTTATCTCACAAAATCAATCCAGCTCTTTGCTGGACAACTTTGTTTCCTCTTGCCTTCTTCCTGGTTAGCCAAAATCTTTTTCACCAGATGTTCTTCCGCTTTTCTGCACATGTGCCTGAACCACCATAGTCTGCTCTCTTTGACCTACTCTGCAATAAGAACTATTTGCTTCTGTTCTGAAGTCCTCATTTATTCATCTGGTCAACAGTGTTTATTCTACCACCTGTCTCAGGCCCCTTCATCTCCATCACTTACTTCTAGCTTCCTCAGCTACTCAGCTTTCACAGCCGAGGTTTCTGTACCATACAGTAGTACCAGTCACACTACTATTTTGTACACCTTATTCTTCAGATTAGCATTCTTCTGTCACATATTAACCCTGACACTCTGTGCCAGTTGGCTGCAGTTCCTCTGATTCCAGTTTTGACTTCCTCTTTCAGATATTTCTTCTCCTTGACCACCTTTCCCTGATACTTGAAGCTCTTAACCTTTTCCACTGTTTTCTCATCTTCTTTTGATTTACTTATTTGCTGCCATTACAACTGTCTTATCTATACTCATCTTTACACCATATTCCAAAGACATGCCTCCGGAGCTTTTCTTCCTGGGCCTCTGCTGAAAATGGACTCTGTCCTAGTCAGACTTTCCGTGTAAACAAATTTTAAATAAATACATAAATATGCATTTAGCTTTGCATTACATTCTCCTAATCTTTGTTGAAGTTTTTCTTCAGAGACTGCCTGTAATACCACATCGTCTACATACAGCGGTTTTTCTGATCTGTTCCATCCAACCTGTTTGCCAATGCAATCCATTACCAATATGAACAGTAGTGGGCTCAGAGCTGAACCTTGAACCACACTAACTCCCACTGCAAAGCTTTCTGTGAGTCTGAACAGACTTTGTACTTTTGTCATTGGGTCCTTGTACATAGCCTGCACTAATTCAAACAATCACAGAACTGTCACTGTCATATGGGACACTGTCATATGGTTTCTTCAAGTCTATGAATTCCCATTTGGACTTTCTCCTCATCTCTAACTTCTTCTCAGCTACCTGCCTTACTGCAAATTTTGGGTCGGTTGTGTTGCATCCTCATTTGAATCCAAGCTGTTCATCTCCTATCTTACTTATTACTAATCTGTGTTTTCATTTACCAAGCACCTTCATGCAGTGTGATAGGAATTTGATATCTGTGTATTGCCTACAGCTGGAATGTGTCCTTAGTTCTTGTACACTAAGACTAGAATGTATATTCTCTAGTCATCTGAGATATGCCATACTCTCCATAATACTGTGAGTACCCATTGGTCCAATTTCTCCCCTAACTCATCCAACATCTTCATCATATCTGCCATGACCTTATCTGAGCATGCTGCTTTCCCTCACTTAAGTTTCCTTAGTGCTGTTCTTACTTCTTCTATGGTGGGTTCCTCTTCTTCTTTCACTGTAGGCTGTGTCTGGGGAAGTACAGCTTCTGTGGGGTTTTCTTCATCCAGAAACTGCTCAAAGTGCTCCTTTTATCTATCTTTGATGTCTTGTGGACTGGTAAGTAGGTTAATGCTAGTATCCCTTATGATGGGCGTCTGCTATCTTCTTCATCTTTTAGTCTTTACCTTGGAACCAGTTAGATTTTCTTTGTACCATCTACTAAGTTACTTTTCAGAAGCTGGTAGAGTGTTTCTGATGCCTTGCTGTCTTAGCCTTTTTGTTAGCCAACCAGTATTCCATCTTAGCCTGGCCCATATTTTCTATCTCACTTTTTCCTGCACTCCTTCTTTATTTTGATGGCTTTCTGGACTTCTGTATTCTACCATTAGGTTTCCTTGTGTACCATATTCCTATTCCAGCTGTATTCCTGTTCTATATTCTTCACACATGCTGTTTTGAGGCACTGCTGTTCTTCTTTATCACACCTATTTCCTTCTTTATCAATACCAGAGCCCAAATTAATTAAAGTAACAATTTTAAAACCATGTCCCATGATTTCCTGTTGATACATGTACAGCCTTGTGTAAAGTCATCTTCTGATTCAGCTAATACTCTACAAAGGAATTATCCAGGAGGAAAGTATATGAAGTCAAGTTGAAAATCTGTGCTGTGCTAGTCAAGGAACTTCCATGCAATACTGAGTTCCACACCAAACCTCATACCTAAACTTGCTAACACCTGACATATATAAAAAAAAATGTAAAAATAATACAAAGTTAAAAATTACTTAAATTATCTCCTCTCACTCAAACTTGTAAGCTTCCAGATGCCAATTATAAAAACATCCATCAAAAACATGACCTTAATGCAAAAGCCACATGAAAACTAATAAAAATGAACAATAAATCCAGCTGATAAAATAAAAACAACAAAATAAAATAAAAATGTACCCCCAAACTAATAAAGAGTACTAAAATAATTAAATAAATATTTTATTTATTTTAATTTATTTACTTTATTTTACATTTGTTAACCGGGATATTCCGACTGGACATGAGTCTATTTACAGTGGAGGCCCGGGGAGAAAACTCCAAATTCTTATAGAGAAGAAATAAATGTACATTGTAGGTAATACTCTACATTATTTAAGATTAATAATAAACATATTTATGTACACCTTATTTTGCAGTACAGCTCAACAATCACATATTTAAAATACACATGTTTTTAGATCAGATTCCATTTATGATAAACAGGTTTCTGTAAATATAACAGAAAACAAGCAGATAGTGGTAAAAGATTACTTTACTAGAAGGAAGACAAGAGTTAACCCGAAAAAGGGAATTACATTTTATAGTGGGAGTTCCTGAGTTTGTGGCAGAACAATAGGAGACTGCATTAATCATTCCTGCAGTGGGAGTTACTGAGTTTGTAGCAGAATAGGAGACTGCATTAATCATTGCTGCAGTGGGAGTTACTGAGTTTGTAGCAGAGCAATAGGAGACTGCATTAATCATTGCTGCAGTGGGAGTTACTGAGTTTCATAGTAGAACATCAGGGGACTGCATCTACAATTCTGTTATGCAGTTACAGGACAGTGTCTTATGTGATGCATGGACATAACCAAGAGTTTAATAGGTGTGACTTATGAGAATTTTTGAACTGTACAGTTGAGGGAGCTGAGGTCAGAGAGGTGGACAGGATGTTCCAGTTTCTGGCAATGTTGTGGGAGAAAATAACTTTTCCTGTGGAGTTATTGGCTTTAGAGATACAGAGGAGAGATTTTTTCTGAGGAGCGGACAGGGCGATTTGTTGTATACTGGGTTAGGAGTTTGTTTAGGGATGGGGTTTTGTCAGAATGTCTTATTATATTGTAGGCTAGTATCAGTTGTTGATAGTTAATTAGTTGGGGGAGTTCTAACCATTTGAGTTCTTTTAGTGCCTGACAATGATGGGTTTTGTAGGTACAGTTGTTAGCAAATTTTGCAATTTTATTATAGCAGGACTCTAGTTGTACAAGATCCTGTTTTCTAGGGTTGGTAAGGATAGGTGCAGCATACATGAGTGTAGAAAGTAGGTGAGCTTGGGTGAGTGTGATGCATGCTTGATCAGATAGGAATTTCTTGAGTCTGTATAAGGTACCCATTTTTTATGGACTTTTTTGATTGTTAGTGATATATGGGTGTCAAATAGCAGTTTATTATCAATAGTTACTCCTAGTAGTTTGGTGTTGTCAGTAGGGAAGATGTTAATGCCATTACTGGACGTGATTGTAAAAGGGGATTGGGTGGTTTTAGTTTTATTAGGAGCAAATATGAGTAACTTGGTCTTGTTTGGATTGAGTATAAGTTGGATGTGGGTGATACAACTTTCTACTGATTTAAAGGATTCCTAGGTATGTTTTTGTAGAGTAGTGAGAGATGGCGCTGTGCAGATGAGAGTCGAGTCATCTGCATATTGTATTAGAGTGGCATGTTGGGAGGACCTGTGGAGGTTGTTGGTGAATATCGTGAAAAGTAGTGGACCCAGTATTGAACCTTGTGGGACTCCTACAGTGGTTGGGAGTAAAAGAGATAGGTTGTTTTGCCATTGTACAGACTGTTGTCTGTCTGTTAGGTAGCTTTTAAACCATGCTATGGTAGATGGAGCAAAGGATAGGGAGGTCAGTGAGTCTAGAAGTAAGGGGTGTGATACCATGTCAAATGTCTTATATAGGACTAAGAATATTGCTGAGATGTAGTTGTTGTTATTGCTGTATTGTTTAATTGTGTTTGTGAAAGAGAGGAGAGCAGAAGTGGTGCTGTGATGTTGGCTGAAACCGTGTTGTGTGGAAGAGAGGAGATTGTTAGTATTTAAGAATTGCATCACTTGAGAGTGAATGCATTTTTCCAAAATTTTAGCTAAGGGGGTTAGGATAGCTATGGGACAGTAGTTGGAAAAATCTTAAGAGTTTCCACCTTTATGAAGGGGGAGAATGTATGATACTTTCCATAACTGTGGGATGTAGGATTCTTAAATGGATCGATTTATAAGGATGGAAACAGGGTAAAATAGTGAATCAGCTGCTATTTTTAAGAAGTTGGCTGGTAGGTTGTCTGCAGCAAGGGTGGTAGGTTTAAGTTTTAATAGCAGTTTTTTGATTGTTGCGGTAGGGACAGGTGAGAGGGTAAGGATTGGGGTATTTTTGGGGGTTGGTTTGGGGTGGGTTGTTATTGGAGAGTTGTGTAGAGAGGGATAAGATGTTTTTTGTGAAGTGGTGGTTAAATTGGGAAGCAATATCTGCAGTGTTGTTGTTAGTGGTTGGAGTTGGTGTGGATGTTTTGCCTGGTTTAAGTAGTGAGTTGATGGCATGCCAGAATTTTGAGGGGTTTTTATTGTGTTTATTTTGAACATGAAGGAAGTAGTTTTGTTTATTGAGTAATGTTTGTTTTTTTGCTTGGTTTCTTAGTTTTTGGTAGTTTTGTTTGGATGAGTTAGTCTTTTCTCTTTTCCATGTTTTCCATGCTTTATCCCTGGCTTTTAGAAGGGCTTTTGTGTCCCTGCTTAGCCATGGTGCATAGTTTGTTTTTACTTTGATTCTTCTAATGGGTGCTATTGAGTTGAGAACATTGATGAAAGTGTTATTAAAGTATTCAACTGCTTGGTCTAAGTTTAATGTTAGTAGTGGGTCCCATTTACAATGTTTTAGGATATGGTTGAGATTCTCCCTGTTCGGATTACTTTCATCTCTAACTTGTCTAAAGATTATAGGGTTTGAGGGATTTGTGTGCCTTCACTGTAGGAATGTGGGAAGGTGGTCACTTAGGCTGTCTGAAAGACATCGGAGAAATATTTTTCTTTAGAGCAGTTAACTAGTGTCCAGTCTAGGATTGATTGCTTATTGGATTTTTTATTTATTCTAGTTGGTTCTTGAATGAGCTGTGCAAAGCCATAGAGGTTTATATGGTTTGTAGGGATATTGGAGTTGCAGGCTAATCAGCCTGTATTTAGATAACCTAATAGAACTGATTCCTCTGCAAGCTTATCTGAGGTCCATTGTAAGATTTCTTCTATGGTGGAGCACTTATTGCGTGGTGGGATATAGCAACAGATGATGTTAATTTTTTTGGTATCATTAATGAGAAGAGTTGAGATTAAGGTTTCGGCATTTTGAAATGAAGGAATTGAGTTATTGACGAGTTTTATGTTGAGAGTGTTTTTAAATAATATGGCTACACCTCCTCCCTTTCTACTTGCTCTATCATGCCTTAGTATGTTATAGCCTGGTGGGAGAATTTCCTCATTTTGTATATTGGGTTTTAACCAGGTTTCTGTAATTGTGACTATATATGGGGAGTAATGCTTTATAAATGCATGCAGATCAGGGAGTTTGTTATGCTTCGTATATTGATGTTAATGATAAGTAGGTCTGATTTATGTCTAGGTGGGAGTAAGGTATTGTTGGGTCCTGGGTTGGGGTGTATGTCTCCTAATGTGAGCAGTTGTTCAGCAAGTAGTAATATGTGTTTTATTTTATATGTTATTTTTATGTAGTATACACCTGATAATTTAGTGGTATTTGTTGTTGTTAATTGGAATTTATGTATGTGTAGCATCTGGCTGTCTTTGAAAAGTGTAGCACTAATGCGGAAAGATGTGTGTGTGTGTGTGTGTGTGTGTGTGTGTGTGTGTGTGTGTGTGTGTGTGTGTGTGTTATGGTGTATATGTTTGTGCTGTGGTAACTGCTATTTAGTGTAGATGAGGTATGGTGGCATGTTGTGAGGTTTGTTAGTATAGTGAGGGTGAGCAGAAGACAATTTAAGAAGAATTTCATTTTGTTTCCATTAAGGATAGTAGTTTGGTGAGGTGAAGGGCGGGAAAGGATGATTTGAGATAAATAAATAACAATAAGGAACCATAATAGAAGTAAAATGACTACCTTAGAAAATCTTATATCTCTGCATGATGAGATCCTATCATAAAAATAAAAATATAATATAACATAATATTGTTTTACTTAGAAAGTCCAAAACTGTAAGTTAAATACAGTAACCTTAAACAACCAACCAGTCCTACATAGTGAGGTCTGCTCACAAAATAAATATGAAGTTTTATGATGCTGTTCATGTAAAAAGTAATATGAAAATGCAAAATTCAACATGAGTATAAAATACAAGTGCTCCCCTAAAATAACAATAAATGTAAGAAAATGGAAAATTGGAATATGTGGGTCAGATGAGAGACATGTGTAATATCTTGCACTGCAAATGAGAAAAATAAGAAATATCCCCAACAGCAATTAGACCTACTAGGCAAGATATATACAAGATTACAGCAAAGAAAATATATTTTTACTATTTATTTATTTATTATAAATAAAATCACTTACCTGAGACAAGCCATGCAGAAAAAACATTAGAAATAGTGGAAACCACATCCTGTTTGGTGCTGACGTAGCAAAGACCGTCATAAATACCGATATCAAAACAGACATAATAAACATAAATCCACCATACAGTATGCCCCACGATAACCTAAGACAGTTCAGAAACATATGCATTAGTGGTAGAAATCATCATTATTACTTAGATTTCTGTCTCTTAATCATCCAGTTAATATCATTAAAATATCAAAATAGTAAAATCACAATCAAATTCATAATAAAACTTAAACTTAGACCCATAACAATCAAGTTTCTATACTGCTCAAATTATATGTAAGAAAAATTGTATAATTATATTGCAAAAGTCATATTTATTAGAACAAATGCTGCTAAAATTTATTTAAGCAGGTGACATCATTGTCTTATATTATAATGGACTGTGAATGTATCAAATTAGCATTTACTGCGGAAGTCAAAATGTCTAAAGCGTCAGAGAACAAGAAAGACAGAGCCTCTGCAAAAATCCACAAATCCTCTTTACACATAATAAAGAGTCACCAGACTATAGTACGTAGATCACCTACTACTACTAATTCCACAACAACAACTAGAAATATTCTAGTAATAGGTGACTCTGTTGTCAGGTACAGTGACTCTATATGTACAAGGCTGGATAAGGAAATAGCTGTAGTTAGTTGCCTCTCCAGCACAAGGCTTTGTTATGTTATGAGAGTTCAGTAGTCCTGCATACCATGGAAATATGATTACAATCTTGTGGCAGCCCATATAGGTGTACTTGACTTGAAGCACTCATCCATGCGACTTATGCAGAGAGACATGCCGGATCTAACTGTTCAATATTTCAAATGCAAGCAAGACCCTGGCTCTGAGTGGAATCCCACCTTAATTCAGAAAGATGCTTAAATACAAAGAAAAGATAATTGGCTTCACCATTTGACTACATACAGTAGTTGGTGTTATTCACTGAATTTAAGGATTTCAAATGTGCAGACCTACCCAAATTCTAAGATGAACTCTCAAAATGTACTTGCAATATCACCAGTTCCAATGCAGCCTCAGGTGATAGCAACAGAGTTATATATAGATGTATTGCTGTCTCTACAAGAAATAAATATAATGGGGAAAAAAGTGTGAATAAGCTTTATAGCAAGAGAAAAGCCCCTTTTGGTATGTACCTCACAAGACATCTACAACAACTGGAAAGGCTGTAGAAATACCTCGCAAATAGGATTACTAGCCTCAAAAAGATGCCCTACGCAGACCGTTTAAAAAAACTCCAGCTTTACTTCATCGCATATTGCCTACTCAGAGGCGATTTCTGCTAACATACAAAGCTATGTCAAACCCAGAGCTGTTGGACATGCTCCACTTAAAGAAATCCCAATTCCTCTGAGCTACAGGCTCTAGGGACCTAAACCTTGTCACCACAATAAACAGAACATGCTGGAGGGATAGATTCCTGTCCCAGAGACTTCCCATACTCTGGAACAAACTACCTATCTACATCAAACAAAGCTCCTCATTAACATTCTTCAAGAAAAATCTTGATGATTGGATGGGAAATAGGAAATTCACCCTGGGGATCACCTGTGTGGATCTGCTCGACAGGGGCACAGGAAAACAATTTTCTTGGGTGGTGAAAGCCAGGGCATCTTTTTGGCTAGGCTTGTATAAGCCCTAGGGCCGATAGTCTAGTACCTACCTATGAACCTATGAAAAAAAATTCTAAAATCATTATTATAATTCCAGATTGTTACATATCAAAAACTGTGTTAAAAAGACTAGCAAAGGATTAAAGCATAAAATCAAGAAGTCAAAAACTAGACACAAACTAAAAATGACATTCGAAGCCAAGAATAGCTATAAATTCTTCCTTAGTTACATCATAAAATTAAGACATAGCACCCAGAAGTGTATTGAACTGATGCATAATGGCCCCAATCAGTCTGAACCAAGACATTTAACTACTATGTTAGCAGGTAGAGGGTGTCAATTTCACCATGGAAACAGTTATAGAAGCTTCACAAAAGCTAAAATCTATCACATCCACTAAGAACATAAAGAACACATCCTAACTGTGCTGCCTAAAGCCAAAAGTAATTCTGCCATGGGCCAGATAATTTAAGTGGATACTAATAAATAGCACCAAAAAGGGCTGGATACAACCCCTATTGAACTTGTTTAACCTAAGCTAAGCCAAATAATTCACCCCAGAAACATGGAGACCTGTTGTTGTAATGTCCCTCCACAAGGACCCTAGAAATTACAAGCCCTCTAGCCTGACTAGACTAATCTGCAAGGCTAAGGACTGTATCATAGCTGATATTTAAAACGTCATTCAGCCTGACCCCGAGAAGTTTAGTTTTGCAAAGGGTAGATCACTTGTACTAAATTTAGTAAACTTCTTTAAGAAGGTCACAGAGACAGGCAATAGTTAGTGGTTATTCTGTTCATACAGCTTGCCTGGATCTGGCCAATGCATCTGATACTATAGCTATGTATAGCATTATTGTAAATGACTTAAGAGCTCTAAATTTTGATCCTTCCTTGCTAAGTTAGATAGCTAATTGTCCAAAGGACAGTACCCACATTTTTAAAGTTGCAGACATCTCCTCAGAATGTAAAAGGTTAACCAGTGGTGTACCTCAGAGCTCAGTCATGGGACATCCTACTTTTTAAATATACTTTGGTGACTTCAAACTATAAACTAAAATCTATAGTACAATAATTTTGCTGAGAACTGTAAGATGAGTGTTATTGTCAAACAACTTTCTGAGACAAATTAATTACAGCAGCAGCTGACCTACACCAACCACCGGTAAATAGAAAATAGTCTAAAAATTAAATATAAAAAAGTGTAGTATCTCCCTATTTGAAAAATAAATTTGCCCCTCAGTATATAGCATGGGCAATACCCAACTCCATACTGACAAAGTAGTCAGGGATCTTGGCACCTGGGTTAACAATGTCCTTGCTTTCAACCACCATGTAGCATCAGTGTTTAGAAAGCCTTCTACTTAGTACAACCAATTACTTAAGGCATACCATTTAGATCAGAGGACATTATCATTCTTCTGCTTTCTTCTTTCATTAAGCCAGTTGTACAGTGACCCCTTTGGCATTTATCGAGCTAGACACATTAAGCAACTTGAAAGGCCCCAGAAGCTCCTAACAAAGAAAAAGATTACTGGCCAACAGACCTTGTAATACCAGGACAGGTTTGAAGCCCTGACTTTACAGGTTTATAGGTGATTATTAAGTTAAAGTAATGGGGTAGTGATGAACAGAACATATTAAGTTAGTATATGTAATACCGTATTAAATGTTTCAAGTAATTATGAGTTAGTGAAGATGACAAATACAATCAGGGATTGTGTTCATTCTTGAAAAGAGGATTATAGTTAGGATTTCTATATGATATAGATTTCAATGATCTATATGTGAAGTATCCCATCTATCCTTTTTATTTTTTAAATAACTAAGATTCATAAATCAATTTGAAACCACCAAAGTTGTCCTATAATTTCCTATATTGTAGGTTATTTTGAAAGAGTGAGTTTTGTTGGATAGTATTTTGAAAATGTTTGCGGTACAAACAGAATAATTTATCAATAATACTTCAGAAGTAGTGTCTAGATTTAAACAGATTCAATTGCTTGATAGGTAATTTTGGCTGAGTTTGGATGTATTAAATTTATATACATCCATACAATATATTGAGGTGATTAAAGCCAATTCACATTATTTAGAGGAAGCTCTATTTGCATTGTGCAGTTTGTCTTTGTTGCAATTTTGCAATGTATTTAAATTTCATGGTAAATGGTTCATACAGAAGAAAGGCACTGTTATGGGTGCCCTCCTTTGCACCAGCTTATATAAATACTCTTATGGCTAATTTTGACTGGGAATTTACGGCTGGCTATTCTATTTTTGATGATTTTGTAGTAGAATATGTTAGATACATAATGATTTGTTATTTGTTTGTAAAGGTGATAAAAACAAGTAGCTGATTTTGTTGACAGGGTGATTACTAATGGCTGGGGCATACATTTTTATTATTCAGTCATGGATGAGGAAGTGAACTTTTGGGCCATTATACTCTCTCCACCTACTCCCTTCAAAGTTATGTCTCAGTTGTTTAGGAAAGTTACTTCAGTGCATATATGTTTGCATTCTGCTAGTTCATTTACCACACTTAATTTGTTCATTACCGTTGGGAGAGTTTATAAGATTGAAAAACAACATGACAGGTGTTATGGCTTTAAATACTTTAAATATGTTGATGGATGATACAAGATTGTGTTTACTATCAAGGGATTATTCTAAAGATTTAATTGAGGGTAGTAAGAATAAAGTGTTTGGGGGAGCTGTTAACATAAATAAAGAACCTAGAGTGTGTGGTGTAGAGACTATAATGAAGAATGATTTATGCACAAAAAATTGTAATGTGTAAAAAATTGTACTGTGTAACAAAATATACAACTTTCACTTCAGCATCTGTAAGTATAATCAAAAGTAATGGCACATACTTTTGTGTGACACTTCAAAGAGATATTATAGAAATGTCCTATTTTATCTTACAGTAGAGGTCTAAATTTGGGTGAGTTGTTATCATACCAAGTATATGTGAATAGGCCTAAAACAAATTCAACAGGGGTGTTTAAATGAGGCAATTGCAATGTATATAAGCATGCATTGTTTTGTCAATGGTTAATTATTAATAAGAAAAGGACATTCTTTGAAGGAATTGTTTTCTTGTGTTCTGCCAAAGCAGTTTGTGTTATCAGTTGTAATTGTATGCCTAACAAGAAATAGCATATTGTATAAACAAAGAGACAAGTGAAAGTGAGAAAACAGGAACATTTATCTAACATCAAAAACAATAATACTATTAGCTCTGTATCCACTCATGCAATGGAATGCCACAACAGTAAAACAACTGTGGCCAAATTCCAAAACAGTTGTTCTCAGTGTAATTCTGCCCTGATTCCAAAAGACTTGTTCTCAGTGTAAATTACTTACTTTGATGGTAGGCCTATATATAAACTGGTTTGCTATGGGAGCCAGATTCCAAAGCACCCGCTCTCAGCCTGCTCTCATTGGAAGTGGTCACTTACAGTGACAGTAAGTCTCTTGGAATTTCATGCCTGATTTTAGTTTTAGTGTTCTTGCAAAGGTGGAGACCCTGTAGTGCACTGAATGTTTTGGAGCACTAACGATTTTGAAACATAAAACCATGAAAATATTAGGTTTAAACAATTAAATTTTCTGGCAATATTTGACATGAAAGGAGAGATTTTCATCTGAAATGTGGGTGTATGTATCTTTAAATATCAATTAATAACAAGATGTAGTGGATATAAGATGTTGCTTGACTATTACTTCAGATTGGTACCCCTAGAAAACATTGGATGCTGAGGCACTAGGTAAATAAGTTTCTGATTCCCCATCCACTGGTCCAAGTAATGCTTGGGTTAGGGAAGAACTCTACTCAGTCTCTTACAGGCTCTTATATGGAAATGTATGCCTGGCTTTCCACGCCTTTAGGAATCTAAGGACTTACAACATATAAACAAAACTTGGAGGGCCAGATTTATTACCCAACATTCATCACACATCTGGAATAAATTTCCCCTCTGTGTTAAGTAAACTGATACCCTGGCATCCTTCAAATCCACCCTTGCTGACTTGATAGGCATCTGCAGCTTCATCCTAGGTTAAACTGGACACTAGCATGGCAAAAATGCTTTCTGGACTACCTTGTCTTATAATTCCTATGGATGTATAATCCTATGATTCTATACATTCTGTTTGTTAATAATATATAGACCAGTTTTCAGATGCAGTAGTTCCACGTTTTTAATTACTGTTGTGTAGATAAAGTGGTTTGAAAAAATAAAAAAGGTCACCAAATTAATGACCATGGAGAATGATACAGTTTATTAATAATTGCTTCTCTCTTCTACACTTTTCTGGAATTAATATGAAAGTTACCTTTATAACAATGCTATAGATACCATACAATCCCCATGCTAGTCTGAACATAAAGCTTAAGCCAACAAAAATGCTGGAAGAAGTCAGTTAGATGGAAAAGGTGGCACATATATAATCTCATCATAATGGATCCCACGGTTAACTTATCAAGCAATTGCAAGAACAAGGATGATAAAAAGGTTTCACTATGTCATTGTCTGCCCTGCAAGAATCCAGCTGTTACATTCCATGCAGCCATGAATAAGGGACTCAGCACTGGTCCACATTTGAACAAATAACCCATAAAAAAACTAATAAGAAATACAGGAAGGATGCTCCTGACTAGTGGTGATCCCTACGCATTGGCAATAACTGGGTACCAAGCTGGAACTAGTGTCTTACCAGAAGTGGAGAAGAGGAATTACACAGCACATGATAATTATTAGTGCAAAATTAGCCTAGACAAGGGACTTGTTAAGGAAAGAAAACCCAGGACTTGCTCGAGATAAAACTTAATAAAGCATGTGCTCACCTTCTAATCTCGCTTCCTGAGAACTGTTGTGTTACCATGACAGTAACTGTCAACACATTTTACTAAGATTTGTACTTCCATAAAGTACTTTGTGAAACATGATGCTGGGAAAGGGAAATGCACAGAAAGAGATCAGACTACCTCTTTTGAGAGCAGCCATTTAGTAAACATTAGGGTAGAAAGGCCTTAAAGGGATCCTGTTTCTTGCTTTGGCATCACCAAGAAAATCTTTTGCACTTAGCCAAATGTGATTTTCTACTAGTAGGTTTCTTAGCATCCTTTAATATCTGCTGCATGTCCTCAGAAAGAAGGTATCTAAAAGGAATTAAAATTTGCTCATCCAGGCAGGGAGCTGAAGAAACTGAAGGTTGGTGTATAATAAACAATACAATGCCTGCCCTGTGTGAGCAAGTCCATCCTCTAAGGAATCTTGTGGTAATATCCCTTGGCCAATTTTGAGAAGAAAGGAGAAAAACTATTGCCTGGGCCGAAAGAGTGTTACCAGTATCATCCTTGGAGGTTCCTTATGAATCTTTATAAGAACCCTCGTTATCAAAGGAAATGGTGAAAAGGCATGCAGGACATCACTGCCTATGAGAATATAAAGACATCTGTTTTCCATGCCTTTGGGCAAGGAGTCATGGAGTAGAAAATCTTTAACTTTTTGTTGTGAATGGAGGCAAACAGATCTCCCTGAGGTATTCCACACAGTTGGCTCAATTCCTGAAAGTCCCATGGATGCAACCTCCATTTGTAGAGGTCTGTCCTGGTTCTGCTCAGTTTATCTACTCTAATGTTCTGTTCCAACAGAATGTATGTAGCCTGCAGGGTCAGCTTGATTTGATTTACTAGTTCCCAGGCTGCCACTGCTAGTCTGCAAAGGGGATGCCCCCCCCCATTTATTGATGTACCACATCACTGTGGTGTAGTCTGTGATTACTAGAAAAGGGTCTGGAATCCATTAATGGTTCAGATATTTGACAATATTTATTACAGTCATCATTTCTTTACCATTTACATACTTTAATTTGTCCTGCTTATTCTGTAGCCTTAGATACAGCTCCAGAGCCAAAGCCTGAGGCATCTGTGGTTACAGACTGGGTGGGGGCTGGAAGGGAAAATGGGAGAGCTGCATTGAAAGCCAACTGATTCACCTACCAGAAACTCCCTTTTTACAAATCCCAGCACTGGAATTTTAAAAGGTAGGGTATTCTGGTGTTAGGTCCAAAATGATTTGATGAATGATTGAATGTTTCTCATGCAAAGTCTGGCCAAAGGAATCGTGAAAATTGTAGAAACCATGACTCCTGGAATCCTGACATATTCTTTGACAGATTCCAAAGTCTGGTTATAAAATATAAGAAACTATTCCTTAAAACATTCCATTAGCCTGTCTGACTTATTGTTGCTGCTTGTTACTGATTGACGTATTGTTCCTACATATTTTTGTGACTTTTACATTTCTTTTTTGCACTTGTGAATATACCCCATTTTCTTTTATCCTTTAGCCAAATCCCATATTATCACTTTTTTTTCAAATCCCATCAATTATCGCTGTCTTCTACCAAGAGTAAGTTATTAAATTATCCTGTTTTCTTATATCCCTTTTTCCACCTTGACTATTATAGAACTTCAGTCAGTTTTTGCCCCTACTGTTGCCAGCCCAATAGCATTTGGTGTTTTGAGGCAGTGTAACAACTGCCGCATGCTTACTGAAAACTCTCTTTTGCTGCCTTACAATGTTTCAGTATGTGAATGTTTTTACTGAATGGGGGCTATCATCTCACATCACATGGAAAGGATAATGCATGGCACAAATTGCACAGACCATCACCACTAAACCAACTTAAGCTGAGTTATTAACAGCATTACTTAAGCCTCCCAGGTTAAGAACTAAGAAACTTCAGCCATTACATCATATAGAAACACAACCAGCTTCATCTTGCAGGCCTATAGCTAAAGTGACTTACTTCTAACAATCACAACAGTGCAGACTTCAAGCCCTTAAGTCCCATTGTGACTGCATCCATCTACAGTAATGTTTCAGTAATAATTGACTCTACTGTCATGAAAACAGATACCATCCTGACCAGGATACATAAGAATAGGGTGACAGCTGAGTCAGGATCTACGATGTAACAAGGGCTCTTAGATCTCTTCATTCAAACAAATATAATTCTGACATGATAGTGGTCCACATGGGGATGAATGATCTTAGGTACCCTACTCAGAGAGACATGCAGAAGGATATGATTGAGTCTGTTATGCCTTTGTCTAAACCAGAAAAGACACTCACCTGGAGTGGTATTTTTCTATAACCTAGAATAATGCTGAGGTTCAAAAATAAGATAATGTTTCCTGAATAATTGGTTATGTAGCTGGTGTCAATCTAAGGGGAATCCAATATGTCTCAATTTAGGACAAGATAGATGGCAAGTCTTCCTGTTTTACCTGGAATGGTCTGCACCTCACTTACCTAGGTTTTCAAGTTCTGTCTAAAGCCTTTTCTGCCCCCATAGTGCCTTTTTACGCAGAGTCTATTTGCTGGACATTCCAATGTAGTGAGTTCTAACTTGAAATACATTAAGTTGTCTCTACTCAGTGCTAAGAACCTAAACAAATAACACATTAACATCAGGCTCTTCAGCAATTTGAATACATTTATATCTGTATAGTTGCAAAGATGTAGTTTCAAAGCAATGAAAGCACTCCTTCCTTTCTTGTGCTTAATGCCTGTCATATTTCCAACCTATTGGCAGTTGATGGAGAGTATCGCTGCCTGCCAAGGATATCATCACCTCACAGCAGATTACTTAGGACATCATATTTGAACTTCTAGATGTCCAAATTACAAGAGACAAGAGAAATTACCACTTCATAGCTAGTTATATTACACTCTCTCTCTCTGTCAGCTTCAGATCATGATAACTATTTGAACACTATAGTTGAAATCCCTATAAAACCGAACACCTTACTACACATCAATAAATTGTCTGATTACATTGCCTATGGTCAAGATGACAAGGGTATCCTTAACATTTTAGACACTAACTCCCTTGTTTGAATACCTAGCCAACTTGCTAGGGTCCCCAGTACCCCTGATAAAGTTCTCCTTTTTTTCACTATGGAATAAGTCTTCTCAACCTTCATTTGACTTTAAGAGAAGGTATATATTTTTCTTGGCCATGTACGGATTGAAGTGATGTACCTTTACCACAAGTTAAAGAAAATGGAGGTGAAGGTACTATAGATGCTGCCACAGTATTAAATTCTAATTAACAGACTTGTGGAAGCTCATGTTGTATCGGCAGTAAACCCTCTGGATTTTCTGCATATTTACAGATACAGAAATAAAACATAAGCAAATGAGGAGAAACAGGCAGGAGACAAGGTTGAGAAAACCAGGGACCAGTGACTTGCAGCAGATCCAGAAAGTAAATGAGGTAATTTCAAGGAATAATATAGTAGTGAATTTATCTGAATATTGATTGACTGCAGCACAATTTTCTTTGCTGAATAAAGGTCTAATTTTTATACCAGGAACCAGTGGTGATATCTCTAACAGTGCTGAGACTGTTTACAAGACAACTTAAAATTAATATTCCATCAAATGATAGAAGCTATTCAGAAATTCCATAAACCTAGTACTTTTATTCCCAGCAGTAATACTGTCCAAGCTTGTGAGAATGAATTGTATGAGCTTTTTTCAATAATGACTTTAAGAGGAAGTATTACAATTTGAACAAAGATGAGCAACAAGCTTTAACCTCCCTTATGTCTAATCAGAAAATTGTGATAAAACCAACCGACAAAGGGGGTGGATAGTTATAATGGATAAATCATCTTATATACAGAGTATGGAACATTATTCATGGTGATCTAAATAATACAATTACGGAAATGAATAATGACATATAAATTATGCATTTGAATAACTGCTTAGATCTTTTAAAATACTTTCATGTAGTACATCCTGTTATACCAATGTACTATGGTCTCCCAAAAATACATAATGATAACACAAATCCACCAATAAGACCAACTGTTTCAGCACGAGGATGGCTAACTGAACCAATATATTATTTAGAGAATACATTGAAAGAGTTTTGGAGCCATTCACAAAGTCGCCTAATGATTTTTTTACAACAGCTATACGAATGGTATCAAGTGAATGGACAAGCAGAACATGCATTTTTTGTATTGGATGTAGACTCATTGTTCACAGTCATACCTAATGACGTTGGTATTAAATATGATAGACTATATATATATATATATATATATATATATATATATATATATATATATATATATACACATATATGCTAAACATACTAACAACAAGACACAAGCAATTTGTGAACTTCTACATATAGTACTTGTAAATAATGTATTTTTATTTGAGAAAAGGTTCTGCCTACAAAAATAAGGTGTAGCAATGAGTACATTGGTAGGGAACACCTATGACAATATGTTTATGGCACTATGAGAAAAGAAATATGCTTATTCAGATACAAACCCCTTTCTAACCCACATGCTTTTTTATAAAATATTTGTGGAAGATGTATTTATATTTCAGGGTAGTAGTAAATCAGCTTTAGTTAAGTTTATTTATTTATTTTACATTTGTTTATCGGAATAGTCTGACTGGAGACATGTCCATTTCCAGCTGAGGCCCGGGGGAGAAAAGCTCCACATAGACAAACTTACATAGATTACACAGAAGTTAGCAAACAATTATAAAAACAAGTGATTATATACAATGGCTTAGTAGTGTTTCCTAGTAGGGACTCATTCTCATGGAAAGACACGATTAAAAGTAAGAGACATCAGATTGGAAGCAGAGCTTGGTGACGTAGTTATAATTACAGAATGTGCTTTCAGTTTATAACTTAATCAGGGTTGGTACATGGGCATAGCCAATTCACTTTGAGATACCATTTGAGGTTTTTTTTTTAAGAGACTTTTGGAGGATTGTAGGGTTATATAGTTTGGCAATGAATTCCAGGTTTTGCCAACGAAGTTGGCAAACAGGGATTCACCAGCAGAGTTATTAGCTTTGTGGGTTTGGACCAGTAGTTTATCGAATGACCATAGGGATCTCAGGTTGCTATATAGCTTAATAATATTTTTAAGTGAGGGGGTATCTTCAGGGTGGTACAAAATTTTGTGCGCTGTTAAGAGTTGATTGAACTGAATTAAGCTGGACAGTTCTAGCCACTCTAGTTGTTTAAGGTTTTGGCAGTGGTGGGTTCTATAGGTGGAGCCAGTGGTGAATCTGGCAATATGATTGTAGTTATGGGACAGCTTACCTAGTTTGGATTTGTTGAGGTTTGAGAGTACAGGCGAGACATATAAAAGAGTAGAGAGTAGGTGTGATTGGGTGATTGCATTCCTAGCCAGTGTGGTTAAAAATGTCTTGTTTCTATACAGTGATCCAAGTTTCTTCTTGATGGTCTGTATGGTTTTGTTGACCTGTAGGTCAAATTTGAGATTATTGTCTATGATAACCCCTAGCAGTTTGGTGTGATGATCTGGGGAAATAGTGGTACCATTGTTAGATGTGACAGACAATGAAAGTGTGGTAGATATACTAGTGGGGGAGAAGAGTAGAAGTTTAGTTTTATTGGGGTTCAGAAGTAGGCATTGGTTGGTGAGCCAGTTCTCGATAGTGTTAAATGTATTTTGGGTTAAGGTTTGCAGTTCAGATGGGGAGGTGGCTGAGCAGATCAGAGTGGAATCATCTACATATTGAATGCAGGTAGCTTTAGGGATAGCAGTGTGAAGGTTGTTGATAAAAATAGAGAAGAGTAGCAGACCAAGTATGGAGCCTTGATGGACACCAAGTGTGAGTGGTAGCTGGCTGGAGAGTTTGCCCTGCCATAGTACCGCCTGTTGTCTACCAGTCAGGTAGGACTGGAACCACTGGATAGTGGGCTTGTTGAGGGAAATAGATTTTAGTGAAAGAATGATAAGTTCATGGCTGACCATGTCAAAGGCTTTTGATAGGTCAAGAAAGAGGGCAGAGGTTAGCCTATTGTCATTCCTGTTTTGGTTTATAGCAGTAGTAAAGGAAAGGAGGGCTGAGATGGTGCTGTGGTATGGCCTGAAACCATGCTGGGAGTTGGACAGTGAGTCATTCTGTGTAAGGTATTGCATTAGTTGCTTGTGTACACATTTCTCCATTATTTTGGCTAGTGGGGAAAGAATGGCAATGGGTTTATAGTTGGGTATGTCTGAGGAGCTACCACCTTTATGGAGTGGGATGACATGAAATATTTTCCAGAGGGAGGGGATAGCGTTTTTGGATAAGGTTCTGTTGATGAGGATAGATATGGGATATGAAATGGCATCTGCAGCTATTTGTAGGTACTCTGCAAGGAGGAGGTCAGCAGTGAAGGTTGTAGGTTTTAGTTTTTTTATGTTTTGATAAAACTAGTGGATATTGGTTGGAAGCTAAATTTGGGGTGATTATTGGGTAGATTAGGTGTGTGGTTTAAGTTAGAGGGGATTAGTTGATTTGCTAGGCATTGGATTGTTTCAATAAAAAGTTATTAAAGGCACTAGCTATGGTCTCTGGTGAACTATGGGTGTAGTTAGCCGGGGTTGGGGTGATGGAATGACCTGGACAAAGTAGTTGATTTAAGCCTGCCCAGAACTTTTGAGGGTTGCTATGGTGTTTTTGTAGGAGATTTTGGTAGAAGATTTTTTTATCCAGTAAAATAGATTTTTTGTATCATTCTTGAGTTGACGATATTTTAGATGGTCAAGTGGGGCTTTAGTTGTTCTCCAGCTGGCCCAGGCTCTGTTTCTAGTTTAGAGTTTAGCTTTGATATCTTTTGTGAGACATGGTGCTGTATTTGCTGGGGCATGGGAATCAAGGATACTTAGGAATTTAGTGTTAAAGTGATCTATGGCCTCCTCTAATGTTAGATTTTTTTAGTTTTGACCAGTCAGCTGCTTTTAATTCATTTTGGAATATAGCAGCGTCAAAGTTTTTTCCTGTTTCTAACTGTTTTATGTTTGGGCTGGTGAGGGTTTCCTGCCTTATGTTTTATGATATAGGTTAGACAAGGGTTGCTGAGGTCATCAGGGAGAGTACCAGCTATGTACAGTTGGAGTTGGTTATTAACTAGGATCCAGTGTAGGATACTTTCCCTGTTGGTTGGTTTGTTTATCCTAGTAGGAGAGGTTATGGTCTGTTTAAAACCAGATAAGTTTATATGGTTGGGGGGGGTCAGAGGAGCAGAGGTGCCTGTCGGTGTTAAAGTCACCAAGAACTATGGTTTCTTGGGGATAGGTAGAGGATAACCAGTAAAGGATATCGTCTAGGGTATTTAGGTTGTTGCCTGGCAGAATGTATGCACAGACAATGTTCAAGTGCTTGTTTTGGTTAATCTGTAGCTTGGTTATGAGGAGTTCTGCGTTATTGAATGGGGGGGGGGGGTTGAATGGTGTCTCTATTAATGGTTAGAGTATTTTTGTAAAGGACTGCTATCCCACCTCCTTTCCTTGTAGCATGGTCTAACCGGTGAATATTGTATCCTGGACGTAGTATCTCCTTGTCAGTAGTACTGGGTTTAGCCAGGTTTCTATATGACACATAATGTCTGGGGACTGGGTTTCTAGGAGGGTGTGTAGGTTGGGAATCGTATTGTTACTACTTCTAATATTTAGGGGAAATGCTAGGAGGGAACTAGTGGGAGTATACATGGGTAGCTTGACTGTGGGGGTTGTGGTAGGGGGGTGGAGGTTATTGGGTGTGGGTGGGCCAGGGTTGGGATGAATGTCTCCATGTGTTATAAGGTTATAGTGACAGGATATTCTGAGCTTTAGGAGTCTGTTTATAAGTTT
Source organism: Protopterus annectens (assembly GCF_019279795.1). NCBI lineage: Eukaryota > Metazoa > Chordata > Ceratodontiformes > Protopteridae > Protopterus > Protopterus annectens. The sequence goes on along the minus strand of NC_056744.1, from coordinate 204,355,746 downwards.
TATACAGTCTTTGTCTTCAGGATTATGCTTTGTGGCTGTATATGGGTGGTATTTTATAGAGGGTGGTACATTCGGTGTGCTGGGGAAGGTAAAGTGTTTGTTGTTATGTGTGAAGTCATGGGTGTCTGTTTGACCATTTGAGTAGTGAATGCCATGGTCAACTGTTTGTTCGTAGGCAGTGAGATGGTAAAATAGAAACAGTATAGGCATTTGGGTAATTAGTATTTTTTTGCTTGTTTGCATTTTGTTAGGTGGGCGGGCCAAATTTTGATGGCTGACTGTGTTAACAGGGTGCGGAAGAATGGGAGAGAAGGAAATGGGTTAAGGTGGGAGGGTTAATCAATGATGTGTGAGCTGCTGATTGGTACTTAGCAAGAGGGGAGTGGCAAGGGAGTGGCAAAGTCTAGTTTAAATTTAGCACTAGTGGGGGTGGGTGAAATTTGGGTGCAGGGAGGGGAGCGGAACAAGCTGTGCAAAATACACTGAACCCACTGATATTGCCAACATCCTAGCGGACAGGTTCAGTGCAAACTTTACCCCCCCTTCTCCCCCAAAAGAGCCAGTGTCTATACCAGAAGAATGCAGTCCCCCAGACATCACAGACACACAGGTGAAAGTAGCTCTCTCCAAGATAAAAAAATACAGCATCAATGGGACTGGATGGTATCCCGGGCTGCGTCTTACACGAGCTCCAAAATGAACTAAACCCTCACATAAATTCACTGTTCCAACTCAGCCTTACCACAGGTTATGTACCCAAAGAATGGCGTACACCAACAGTGATCCCGCTCCACAAAGGTGGTGCCACAACGGATCCCGGGAACTATCGCCCTATAAGCCTGACTAGCCTGGTCTGCAAGGCTATGGAGCGCATCATCATGGATTTCATAAACAAAGACATTGGGAACCTCCAAACATTGGACCCTACCCACTTCGGCTTTGTTAAAGGCAGATCTTGCCTCTTAAACCTAGTTGACTTCCTCGAAATAGTAACCAAAGCCATAGATGAGGGAAAGGTAGTCTACACAGCCTACCTTGACCTTGCAAAGGCCTTTGACACAATACCCCACTCTGGCATCATAAATAAGCTTGCCAGCTTAAATATTAACCCATATATCACAAGATGGGTTGCAAACTGGCTCAGCGGTGGAACTCACATAGTCCGAGTCGTGGGTGCCATGTCTGACTCTAAACCGGTTACAACTGGCGTCCCACAGGGCTCAGTCCTAGGACCCCTCTTGTTCGGTATATACTTCTCTGAGGTACAGGCTAACACAGGAGGACTATGGCTTACCAAGTTCTCAGATGATTGCAAACAGGGAGTCGTAATCGACTCACCAGCTGACACAAGCATCTTCCAGAAGGGCCTCACGGAGATGGATACCTGGTGTCGGAACGATGGCCTCAAGCTAAATGCCCAAAAAGTGCATAGTCATCCCCTCTGGGAAAAACAAAGTGCCCACAAACTCCCACATAGGAGGTAATCCACTAAGTACGGAAGAAATAATTAGGGATCTGGGGACCCAAGTAGATAGTAACCTTTCCTTTGACAATCACATTGCCAAAGTGGTTAGAAAAACCTTCTATATAGCTCACCTAATCACAAAAGGGTTCACATCTAGATCAAGAGAGGCCATTGTGCCCCCTCTAGTCATCGCTCATCAGGCCCATAATTGAGTACAATGCCCCATTTGGATGTACCTTACCCGACACCTGCAACAGCTGGAGAGACCTCAAAAATACCTCATCAAGAGGATCATGGGCCTCAAACAGATGCCCTATGCAGCTCGACTAAAGAAATTCCAGCTCTACTCAGTTGCTTACTGCCTACTCAGAGGCGATCTCTGCCTGATGTACAAGGCCATGTCTAACCCGGAATTGTTGGATATGCTCCACCTCAAGAAAACCCAATCCATTAGAGATACACGCTCCAGGGATTTAAACCTTAACTCAACAATAAATAGGACATGCTGGAGGGATAGATCCATATCCCAAAAGCTTCCCTCACTCTGGATTAGAATCCTAGTCCCCTCGCTGACCCTCTTCAAGAGAAATCTTGATGAGTGGATGGGAAATCGTAAATTTACTCCCGGGATCACTTCTTTGGCCCTGCTGGACAGAGGCTCAGGAATCTAGTATAAAAGTGAGGCGAAAGCCAACACATTCTGGCTAAGCTTATAAATGCCCGAGGGCAGATAGCCTAGTACCTACCTATGAACCTATGAACCTATGAACACTGACTCCAAGAGTTACCTTGGGTTTTTGGTCTGTATGATTATATGTAAGCAATGTTTTTGGCTGTACTTTAATTTGTTTTATTATTTTTTTTTATTTTTACACCAATTTTCAGGCTAATTTTAATAGGGTCCTAGGAGTAAACTAGCAAATTCAGTCAATATGGAGGGAGCCAAATTACTGTGGGGTCAACCTAGAAGCAAAACATTACCAAATTAAAAAGTAAATGCTTGACACTGGAAGACTGTGTGAGTGTAAGGCTGATTCAAGGTATTATAGCCCAATCTAGTGGCAAATGGCTGGATCCCGTCACTGTTGTTGTGCATACACCTTTAAGCCTCAACAAGTTCTTAATATATTTAATAGAAAGTATAGTGTTTTGCATTTTAAGAAATCATTTATATTAATTATTATGAATTTCTTAGATGCTAGATTAGAAAAGGTACATGATGCACTTACAAGGGTTTATACTAAGGACACTAAGAAAAATATATATTCACACAGATCGAGTAAATGTAAAGCAGAAATTGTGCTATAAAGAGCAAGGTATAACCAATTTTGTAAGATTTAGTCAAACAAAGGGTATGTTCCCTTGTAAAATTGTATTTTTTGTAAAAGCATTTAAAGGCAATGCATTTGTACATCTAGTTACTAAATGTGAATGTAAGAATAATTCATAATTAGACTGTAACACTATGAATTTAATTTATATTTCTGTTTATAACACGTATCTGGCCTTCCATGTTGGCAAAACAAACAAGAAGATAAAATAATGAATTTGTGACCATTTGTCAGAAATAAAAAGGAAACCTCACAATAATGAACTTTATAAGCATATAATTGAAACAGAGAAGACAAATTTCTTTAAGTTTATGGCACTTAAAAAAATTATTTTAGTTTAACAGGAGATTATATGATATCTAAGATTAAGCATTCGGAATGCAAATGGATAAACAAGTTAAGAGCTGACAGAAGTCCTGAACTAAGTACTGTAAACAGTGTGACTAGTGTGAATATATATATATATATATATATATATATATATATATATATATATACACATATATATATATATATATATATATATATATATATATATATATATATATATATTATACATATATTGCCTTTATTGTAATTTATTTAAAACTGCTGTAAATATTCAATTAAATGTAAACTGATTGAATGGACAGTATATAAGACCTTAGGTCTTATTTCTGTGTGATACAGCTTGAAAAGCATTTGGTGAAAGCTTGGAAGCTCATTGTGTTTTTAATAAATAAGGGATTCATTTGCTTTTTTGTGGTTCCTGGGCTGGTATCTTTATTCATCTATCAGACAGACCCATGTGGTTAATATGTCATGTACTATTCTCAAGCAGTGGTATAGTACAAGGCTCAGTGCTGGGCCATCTCATCTTTGTCATCTATTTCTTAAACCTTCAGACCACTCCATGTCTATGGATGTTTACTTTGTAGATGACTGTAACCTGGCTGCTATTTGATCATCAGTCACTCACAATTGCTTCAGAATGGTTAAGACCACATTAATAACTGATGCAAAGACAACAGTCTTAAGCTAAATGTGGAAAAAGTAGAATAGTTAATTTTAATAAGCAAAACATGTTCACATATATTTTATGGGTGATATACCCCTCCAATTAGATGCTCTTGTAAGGCCTCTAGGCATTTTTGTTGATAATGCCTTATCTTCTAAGAATCATTCCTCAGCAGTAGTCTGACATGTGTTCTGTTTGGCATATCTAATTTCTGAAGACATCTGCTTTAGATACAAACAGGTCTTAATTCCACGGTTCATATCTTGCCAGTCCCATTATTGACTATAATGCCCCTCTTGGCATGTACTTGTCTAAACATATCACTCATCTTGAGAAACCTTGGGGATTCCTAGCTAAGATCAGTAGACTGCTAAATCTTAGTTATCATGACAGACTGGCTGTCCTCTTTCTCTATGTTAATAATTCATTGATGTAAAGTACAAGGCAAACTATCACAGCTCCAGTTAAGACCCCCAGATTGCAAGTCCAGTCATAGGACAAGAATTTCACAGTAGCACTTCTTTTAGTAGTATCTTAATTCTCCAGTATTATAAAATGCGATGCAAAATGACACAGCCCCAGGAAGGATCCCATCTCATGTCAGAGCTTCAGAACTGCTGCCATAGTCAAGGACTAAAAGTCAATGTCAACAAATATATAATGGTATCCTTTGTAAAATTGGATACTCCTGTAAACTACTGCATTGACAACACACTCCTATGAGTATTATGAGTAGTCAGGGATTTGGTGATGTACGTGGACAGTAACCTGGCCTTTGACCATCATATCTTTATGGCAGCAAGGAAATTATTCTATGTAGCCCAATTTATAAGCAAGGGTATGGCACCTAGGTCCAAGGAAGTGATCATATCACTGTATTCAGCCCTCAGCAGATCAGTCATTAACTGTATCACTGTCTTCAGTACCTGACCAGGCATATGCAAAACCTGGAACATCCACACAGGTCCCTCATGAAAACAGTACAGGGCATAAACAACATGTCCCAAATGGATCACCTTGAAGCCCTGTACCTGTACTCTATCTCTTACAAATTGCTGAGGGGTGATCTATGCCTGGCATGCAAGTCATCACTGGGTCCTGTTCTGATGGACCTTCTATATATCCACAAAAAGAAATAAAATCAGAACTCTCCTAATCTAGGGCCTTAATCCTTGCTTGCAACATAAATAGTACATGTTGGGGAGACAGGTATATGACTCACACACTATGCCTTCTCTGGAACAGGAACAGGCTTCTTAACCAGATGAAGCAGAATTCTTCCCTAACCTAATTCAAGTCTAACTTGGACCAGTAAAATGGAAATCAGAAATACACCCCTGGTCTGACACCTGTGCCTCTAACACATAAAGGCAGCCTGTAAATGCTTCATCATTCAGGCTCTAGCCTACATATAGTTCTTAAAATAACCTTAGGTTACCAAAACTTGTCATATGTAAAATAATCCAATAGGTTTCTTGAAATTAGTGTAAACCACCAAATATGCAAAAAAAAATAAAATCAAATAAAATAACCAGCACAACCCAAGCATATACATAGGTATAACATAATTTATTTTGCATAGCAAATCATTTATTTACCACCTTCATCTATTAACAAGACTTTATCAAAATGAAAATAACTGACCATTCTTCACCTTATAAGCATTAAAAAAACAAATCATGAGAGGTCACATGTCAAGCACTCAGTCAGCATTTAAAGATATATACTAAATACGTATAAAAATAAATTTTTAATAAAATATTGAATACATTCAATACTTTAATATTTCCTAAGCTTTTTACTTTTAAAAGAATAAAAAAACTTTTAATATTTATTGTTTCACTCAATCCTTGGTAATGATTGGTATATATATTCTAAGCTGCCACTCAGTTTCTTTTAAATCTAACTTATTCTTAAAATCCTCCTCCCCCCCAAAAAAAAATCTATCTGTAAATTGTGTATTACAAAAATAAAACTCTTTTGCATTTTTCACATTTACAAGTATGGTTAAATAAGGCATTTTTGTGTTGCCTGTTTTAACTGCATACAAATTTTCTTTTACCCTTTTATGTAATGTTGTGTTGGTCATTCCAACACAAAAGGCTGAACACCCTGGGCACTTGGCAATATAAATAACCACAAAAGATTTATAATTGTAGCTAGACAACATACCAAATGTTCTGTCAATATGTTCAAAACTAATATATGGTCCTATTGATATATGCATACTGATGTCACAGTCTCGGCACTTATAGATGGCTTTATGTTTCTCTGTTTTAGGAAAACACATAATGCATTATCTTTCTGTAATATCTTTTTAATACTTGTATAGCTCTTATAAGAGAATTCAACTCTATTTCCAATAATCTTACTTAACTTGTCATTTCCCATAATTATATTGCAATTATTGTTAATAGCCCCCATTATACCTATACTATCTACAGTCATATTTATAGAGAAAGCTGACTAATTTTCACTTAAAGCCACACTGTTTTTTACCACTAAAGGTTTCTTATGTAAGGGCAGAAAACACACATCCCTATTGATAACTATCTCATCATTTCCTTTAAAAGAAACCTCCTTTTTATAACCTCTTTTTTCAAACACTGTGACTATAAAATTCACTTCTCCCAAAAAATCATCTACTCCAGTAGTATGTATGCAGGCCCTTTTTTATTTACAAAGGCTGTATGATTACTTCCATAATGTAAGTAGCTATTAGAAAATGTTTCTGCTTTCAAAACACTTTCCATCTAACTGAATAGTAATATTCAAAAATTTAGCTTATGTCCAACTTCACCCAATGCAAACTTTAAAAATCCAGTAGACTTACTCAACTGTTCTATAAACATATTACAGTCTTAAAATATACATTTAAAATGAAAAACAAATCATCAGTCAACCTTCTACAAAAGGAGTTTATGGAAAACCCTTTACAACCAGATAATATACTAAGTTCTTACCATCCCAATACAAAATTTGCTAAAGCGGGTGCCATTGGTGATCCTATAGCCACTGTTAAAAATTAAGGAATTGTTCTGTAAGTTCCAACATTGTGCACCACAAATTAATTTTTTCATTAGAAAAACTTGTATACCTTATTAAAACAATCTAATAAAACTGACTTCTTCTTCAATAGTAATCAAAGATTTAACATCAAAGGTAAATAATATAGTCTGTTCACCTTTTATATGATATTCTATGAGTCTATCCTAAAAAAAATCCCAAGAATCTTTTATATAAGATACATTTTGAATAGTATGATTCAATACTTATCTACTGTAGGTATAAAGACATTCTTTCAGTAATGCAACCTGATGCTGACACTATAGGTTTGAAAGGTTGCTTATTGGTATCTTTATGCATTTTTGCAATCCTAAATGAAATACAAATTTTAAGATCAATTACATTATTAACTACTCATTCATATAAAATAGAATTAATGTCATGACATCTTCTACTAATTTCTACAAAACAGACACTTTTATATTCATTTCTATTGCTTAACATATTTTTCATAATATATTCAATTTGATACATAACTAGCCCCTCTGCTTTACCTGCTTTCATAGACCTTAAATTTTCTTGTCTTAAATCTGACAATTTTTTCTTGATGATTTAAATTAACATAACAATTCTTAATTCTTTTATTTAAAAGTTTGTGTATATTATTTTCACAATACATTTCAAACTTATGAATGGGAGACGGTTAAAAATAGACAGTTTCCTAAATATTACATAACATTTATTGACATTGTGCAATAAATGTTCCAAATTTTACTATCGACAATATTGTTTTAAGTTCAGTTAATGTCTTTACCACATTAGCACTAATACAAGAAATAAAATGTAGTGCTATGTCCAAAATCTATAGCTATAAATAATTAAAATGTTCAACAGTTAAATCAAATATTTTAATTGGAGATGTACCATCATCTAACTGGGCCTTCTTTTTCCTCACCCTCTTCCTTTCCACATATTCCTCTGTTGGCTCTCCTCCCCTGCACATTCCAGCTTTTTTTGAGCATTCATAGATTCTGATTCATACTGAAAATCCAAAGTGGGAAGAGAGTAAGGGAATTTCTACAATATCAGTTCCTTCATCAGTGCTAGAATATCTTTCTTGATCTCTGGATGCTAATCACTCCAACGTCCCTGGAAATATGTTCAATTTATGGCCATTGTTGAGTTCCATATTGTTGCTTCCTGTAGTTCCATTAACTGCTTCACATGATGAATGATATTGTAAACTTATACCTTACTGAAAGCGTAAGCAGACTGACCCCTACCTATATTTTTCTGCTTATGTACAACACCTGCTTTTTTCAAGTCTTTTAATAGAAGTAAAAACATTTTCTTAATCAGCTTTTGTGTTGTGATTGTTTATCAAAAACTCTTTTATTCATTGGTCTAAAGTTGTTATATCAGCATATAAGATATTAATACATCTAACATTAAGTTTTAAGTTCAGAATAGAAATAACCACTGCTATTGAGACTGTTGGGAAATTTATAAGAATGTAAGCTTTTAGGAATAATTTTTAGTGAAATACAATTGTTCACAGTCCATATTGTCCAATACCAAGAAATAAAGTTTTCTTAGTTTCTTCTCTAGTTCATTGATAAGTTCTTTAATATATCCTTTTCCTGAGGGAATAACCATCTGACTGGTACTCAGCAAAAATGATTGTTAATATTTTCTAAAAAGGCAGTAGGGTTATAGCTGTTCACAGGCCTAAAAAGAGAAATTATAAATGCAGTTGGATCAGAACCAAAGCAGGGAAGTTTGATTGCCTGGGTGATACACTCATATTGTGCTTTTGTCCAGCCCATATCCTGTTGCCTACTTCACCCCCAGCACAAGGCTAGTTCCACATTTTAGCACAATTGTCTTGTAAAATAAACAAGTACAGACCCAAGGAGAGTGGAGACGGGTCAGAAAGTCAAAGTATTTATTTATTTTAGTCTACTGGTTGAGGTAGTGGGCTAATCCACTGTGGACCAATGTCAGCCACAGCCTGGGGGTTACAGTACACAAATGAGTAGGCTGCATTACACTGTGAATGGCACAGACAAGAGGAATTGCCATTTTTACTATGGTACAGAGCAGAATCCTTCAACAAAGCACCACCCCATATTTACATATTTAATATAAGAAGTGGATATTTAGACCATCAGTTACACAGGCAGGGACTAAAGGCGAAGGTGCCTCAATTTACACCAAAATAAAATATACCTCAAAGTTGGTCAAACAGAATAATGCACTTGAGCTTCTCCATATTCAAATCATCATATCCAGTACCAATTCTTTGCAAGTTATAGGTCCCCCTCTATGACCCAGGAAACCCATACTATGTATATAAACTTACTGAAAACACTCACCATCCAACCCAAAATCATATTCATGGACAACTTTAATCACCCTACTTTTAAGTGGGAATCATGTATCAGACCAAGCATACAGGCACAGAGATTCCTGGATTTTGTAAATATAAACTCACTGTACCAGACTGGCAATACACCAATGAGGGGTCCAACTATACCAGATCTGGTCCTCACTAATATTGGAGAGTTCTGCACATCCACTGCTATAATGTTTTCTTTGGTAAGGTCAGACCACAAAATGGTCTTCTTTGAAGTAAAAATAAAACCTGAAACCACAGCTAACCCTGGAGTATTCAAGAACTAATCTAATGCTAATTTCCTACTATTAAGTGATAACCTGGCAAAATGTGAAGCCTCCATAAACCTTCAGAACACTGCTGTCTATGCAGAACTGCTCACAGAAACACTATACAAGCATATTAATAGCTGCATAGAGGCAGCTGTGCTCACCAGAAGGAAGAACAGAATTAACTCAGTAACCAAGGCAACCTGTTGAAATCTCAAATGTGATAGGTTGTATAACAGCAGGAAGAAAGTCATGGCAAAAATTAGGAGGTGCAGCACCTAGTAAGATAAAAGCATTCTCATCAAACTAAACCAATGTCTCAGAAGACAAGTAAAGTCTACCAAAGCTAAATTTGAGGTAAATGTGGCCTCCCATGCCAAGAACAATGACAATGCATCCTTTAGATATGTCTGCAACCTCAAAGGCAATACATGATTGAGTGCAGAGCTCATTGTAAATGGACCCACCTATACTGAGACAGAAGATATAGCAAACCTACTTGCTGAAAAATGCAGCTGCAACTTCACTCCTCTCTCCCCATCAACCTTCCCTCAGGAAATACCATCATATATAACTCCCCTTGGTATCACTAGGGAGGAGCTGGTCCTTAATGCTCTCTCTAAGTTCAAGAACACTGCATCTATGGGCCCAGACAATATCCCAGGATGCCTTCTAAATAGCATGAAAAATGATCTATCAGGCCCTCTGGAATTGTTATTTAACTGTAGCCTCCAAACAGGCTTCATGCCTCATGAATGGAGAACAGCAACAGTCATCCCTCTGTACAAAGGTGGGCCATCTACAGACCCTGGAAACTACAGACCAATAAGTCTCACTAGTCTCATATGCATAGCCTTGGAAAGAATTATAATGGAAATGGTCAGTAATGACATAGAAAACCTCCAGACATTGGACCCAACCCAATTTGATTTCATCAAAGGCATGTCATGTCTTCTGAGTCTAGTGGACTTCTTTGAGAAGGTCACCAAAGCAGTGAATGAGTGTAAAATGGTTCACACTGCCTACCTTGACCTGGTCAAGGCATTTGACACAAACCCAACTCAGGCATTGTTGATAAACTTAAAAGGTTAGGTGCAAACCCTTATGTAACCCAGTGGATAGCCAGCTGGCTCACAGACAGGACCCAGGAAGTTAGAATTAGGGAGTCCACTTCTACAAAGAGGCTAGTCACAAGCAAAGTTCCTCAGATATCAGTCCTGGGATCTCTCCTTTTTGGCATTAACTTCTCTGAAGTCAAGGTCAATGTCAATAGCTTCTGGATGACTAAATTTGCAGATGATTGCAAATTAGGAGCTGTCTTTGAATCACCCACCGACACAGATGTTCTCCAGGTAGGGTTGATACAGACAAGCAACTGGTGCTAGAGCCAAGAACTAAAACTAAATGCCAAGAAATGCATAATAGTATACTTCAGGATGTCATCTGCCCCTGGTAATTGTCATATTGACAACACACCCCCTAAGAGTTGACCCAGTAGCCAGGGACTTGGGGGGACACACATAGACAGTAATCTAGTGTTTGACCATAAAATGTCTGCAGTAGTGAGGAAATCAATCTATGATGAACAACTTATAAATGAAGTATGTCATCTAGGTCCAAGGATGTCATTGCTCCACTGCATTTGGCATTCATCATACCTATCATTGAGTACAATGCTCCCTTTGGTATGTACCTAACCAGGCATATCCAACAACTGAAATGTCCACAGATGTTGCTCATTAAAAGAATAGTGGGTGTAAGTAACATCCTATGCAGACTGCACCATGGCCCTCTCACTATAATCTGTCTGCTACAGGCTGTTGAGGGGAGATCTATACCTAGCATACAAGGAATTGTCACACCCACTTTGATGGACCTCCTGCATATCCACAAAACAAACACCACCAGAATTACCCATTATAAAAACTTAAACCTTCACTGTGATACAAATAGGACCTGCTGAAGAGACAAGTATGTATCCCAGGGAATACCCCTTCTCCGGAACAGGTTCCCCATCCATGTGCAGCAAAGTTCCTCCTTAACCAGTTCAAGTGTAACTTAAACAATTGGATGGGGAACAGGAAATTCATCCCTGGTTTGGAACCTACGTCTGTAATGGACACAACTCTGTAAATGGTTCACCTCCCAGGCCCCTGCTTGCAAAGTTTGCACCTCCCAAGCCTCTGCTTACACTTATTAAGGGAACCAGAACTTGTCAGAGATTTGGGATGTGTGGCTAGGCTTGAAAAGGTCCTTGTAGTTGTTAGCTTAATAAACACCTATGAATCTATGAACCTATAAGTACTCAGCACTTCTCTGCCTGGTAGATATTGTTAAAAGCAGAGCTATCCACAGTGATAAGGCATTTCTTTGGTGAATTATCCAGTGAATTATTTTAAGATCACAGCTATCCCCAATGATCGGCTGCGGTGGTGCAGCGGTTAATGTTGCCACCTCACAGCAAGTGGTTCTCTGGTTTGATTCTTGGCTGGGGTGCCTTCTTTGCAGAGTCTGCATGTCCTCCCTGTGGTTATCTGTGTTTCCTCTGGGTGCTCTAGTTTCCTCCCACATCCCAAAGACATGCTGTTGGTGGACTGGACACTCTAAATTGGCCCTAGGTGTATGTGTGTGTGAGTGTGTGTGTGTGTGTGTGTGTGTGTGTGTGTGTGTGTGTGTGTGTGTGTGTGTGTGTGTGTGTGTGTGTGTGTGTGTGTGTGTGTGTGTGTGTGTGTGTGTGTGTGTGTGTGTGTGTGTGTGTGTGTGTGTGTGTGCCTTCTGTGGAAGGTTGGGTGCTGGGCTGGCAACTCAACACTATAAAAACTCCACTGCCAATCATGAGCGGACAAGTGATCTGTTGTGGTGACCCCCTATCCGGGAAAAAGCTGAAAGAAGAAGAAGCTGTCCCCAATGATGAAATATTTCTCTAGTGGGTAAATAGCAATTTTCCTTATTAGATGTCAATAGGGGGTAAGGAAGAAGTAAGTGCTGAGTTATTACGTGCTTTACCAGACATTCTAAACTATAGGAGAGTGATTGAAGCACATGTAAGATGCTTTGTTTCATAGTTTTGTTGTGTGTTTTTCCAGAATTTATTATAAGATGGGTTATGGATTTCAGGGGAAAGAGAATCTTATAAATTTGAGCAAAGATAGTGAAGGCATAGGTCTGTTAAGAACTTAAGTGTTTTTGGACTGTGAATGGAACTGATATAGAACAGTTTTGATTGCTGTCCTAAAGACAGGGCATGGGGTAAGTGAGGACAATATAGATTGTTTTATGAGCTAGTAATAGCAGTAGCCAATTAACTCTTTTCTTAAGAGACCACCATAACATTCTGGAGAGTGATGCCATGATGTTCATGTTTTGGTGAAAGGATCATAAATGTACAAATTAAATTCATTTTTTTTTTTTTTTAGTTTTCAGATATTAAACACGAGCATGCCAAATGTGTACATTTAGATTAGAGAAAGGATCTCGCTGATATGAGTAGAGCAAAAACAAACAACCTGGTAAAATTCTTAAATTACATGGGTACATTACCTATGTGTTTTAACCCCTGTGAAGAGCATGACTGACAATGCAGATATCATTATTATTGCCCAATTCTCATTTTTTACATGGGATTGAGTTGCCATGTCAGCTGCCCCCCCCTTTCTTGATTCAGAGATGCCTCTCAACCTTCCTTGACAGTCATTACATGCTCTACTGTCACGTTTTCTCTGATGCAATCCATCCATCCCTTAGCTTGATGGTCTTGTCTCCACCAAATCTGCTTTACAAAATTGCCTTCAGATTTCCAGCACATATCATTAAGCCACTTCAATCTGTTCTCGGCTGTCTTTGTAATTGAAACTACTTTGAATTCCATACTGATATCCTCATGTCTTTGATTGTCCCACAGTGTGTATCCTACTACCAAGTTAGAGCCTTCATCTCATCACATCCAGCTTCCTCAGCTGCTCTCCCTTCAATGCCCAGGTTTGTTTTTCCGATTAGAACAGTGGCGGCTGGTGACTTCAGATTAAAGGGGGGCTGCAGGAAACAGCTGAATGGGTGGGACCAATGGAAAGGGGTGTGGCCAACTAGAAAGGGGTGGAGCTATGCTCAAAACCACAACAACTGGAACTTTGATTAAATACACTGCCCTGGGTGCCAAACCATCATTACCAGTGTCCAATCAAAACAAAATGAAGTGTAGAAGGAGAAATATTTCAATGCATTGGCTACATGACAGCTTACTTAGATGGAAACACAAAGATTGTGAGGCATGAAAAAATAAATTACTTTTTAAATACATTACTGGAATGCCAGTCAAAATCAAGTATAAAAAAAAACAAGCAGCACTCAACTCAAACCACTTCTCCTTGCACTGCAGTTCTAATTAAAATTTATATTCAGCTTTATAAAATTACCAAGTAACATGCTGAAAGTAGCAATCTCTTTGATACCCCCACTTGTAAAAATGTTTCTTATCCAAAAAAGACCTGCTGCCTGACAACAGCTATCAACTTGTCTCATGGGGAAGACATGATCAAAGTAAAAAATGAACAGCAAACAAAAAGCAAGCTCAAGATAAATTGCTTAAAGGATTACTGCACAAGTTATGGACCACACATAATAGATTGGTATTCTGTTTAGTTTACGGTTAAAGCCTGCAAAGAGGACTGCAAGTCTCCAACAAATGTATTGAGCTTCTGAAAATATTGTAATCCAGTCCTTTATTACAAATACTGTCATATGCATTTCAATACCTAAGGCTTATACGTTATCTAGTTATGTAAATATTCTCTGCATGGCAACAACAAAAAGGCTTTCAATGTTGGTAATTCTTTAACAGTATGCTTATTAAAGCTTACTTGCAGCTTACAATCTCCGACAAGCTTAACCAGTTGGACTTCATCTGCAGATTCTTCTCCACTATCTATTTTACTGCATAATTTGGGTCTGTTGTACCACATCCTGATCCAAATCCAAACTTCTCATCTACCCTTTTACTTCTAACTAAAATGTATATTCATTTATCAGTTTACCCTATCAAGCACTTTTACATATTTTGACAAGAGTTTGATACCTCTGTACTGCATGGCAGTTGTAAATATCTGCATTGTTTTGTCCACTAGCACTACAGTGTTTATTCTCCATTCATCTGAGATTTCGCACTCTCTCTCTATCTCAGTCTCTGTCTGGCTGTCTCTATATATTTGGTGGTGAACACACTCATAATTATTAATCATTAATGTATACAACATGTTGATCACATTTGCTGTGACCTCATCTGAGCCTGCCACTTTCCTTGATTTCATCTTCCTTAGTGCACTTTATATTTTGTCTAGGACAGGTTCCCTATTTTCTTTCATAATACCCTATTCATGTAGCAGAATAGCTTCTATGGGATTGTCTGCATTCAGGATCATCTTGAAGTACTCCTTCCTTCTGCCATTGATGCCCTCTGGACCAAAGAGCAGATTGTTGCCAGTGTCCCTTAAGAATGACATTCATCTTTATCTTTTTGTCACTGCCTTGCAGTCTGACAAAGCTTTTTTTGGTCTCTAACCATAAGCTCATACTGAACCCCAATAAAATAAAACTTGTGATCTTCCAACCCACAAGATGTCCCCCAACACCTTCTACATTACAGCTAGGAATACTACAAAAATTAATCCTGATTCACAAACAAAACTACTAGGTGTAATAATATAAAACAACCTAGGATTTGGCCTATATATAGCACAAACAATTAAGAACGTTCACAAAAAATGGGTACTCTTTACAGAAATAAAAATGATCTAACTAACACCTCTAGGGTTGCCATTGCCAGAACCCATCATCTATCAACACTTCTGTATGCTTCCCCAATTTTCACTAACCTTAAAAAAACAGATTTAATTAAACTTGAAACATGCTGCAATAAAATAGCTAAATTTGCAACTGACTGCCCACATCATACCCACCACTCCTTAAAAAAACTCTCCTGGTTAGAACTCTCACAACTTCTGTCCTATAACCAATTAACCTTAGCACACAAACTAGTATATAAAACTGAAAAAAACTCTGCCCTTCAAAATATTTTCCAACCCCATAACACAAATAGAAGTCTTCACTCAACAAATAAATCTCTGCTACAAGTGTCCAAATCCACTAATATGGCAGGGGACTCGCTATTTTCTCATCATGTAGCAACAAGGTGGAATTTATTACCTCACAGCATCAGAACCAACATAAATGCCAACCAATTCAAAAAGATTCTTAAAAATTATCTTAATGACACCTGGCTTTGTTCCTCTACTACTCCAGGCTAACTAGTTTTAATAGGTTCTGGTTGTACGTTTTATTCTTCCTTGACCACCAAATAATCTATGCTCTCTCTCATGTCTAGATAATCTCTAACCTCATCTTTTTCTATCCAATTTCCCCCCTACAAATCCTTCCTTAGCTTACTTTGAGAAACTACAATGTCTACACTACAATAAGGAATTATATCAAATGACTGTGTAATACAAATGTCAGCTATAATAGCATAGCATGTAACTTCTAGTGTACTGTATGTCTTGTATATTTTTTGCATAATTTCTTGTATAAGCTTTGTATAATCTCTGCATGTGGAGCTTTTCTCCCCGGGCTTCTGCTGAAAATACGTCTTTTCCCAGTCGGACTTTCCCGGTAAAAAAAATTGTAAAATGTAAAATAAAATAAATAAATAAATCTACTTATGTCACCTTCTGGAAGTTGCTGGAGTGTTTCAGATGCTTTGTTTAATGTTGTAAATAAACTCTTAGTGTCTTTGTTAGCCAATCAATATTTCTTCTTAGTCTGGTCCATCTTTTCTGTCTCCCACTTCTTCCTGCACTCCTCCTTTCCATTGATAATGTCTTGTAAATAATTACAACTGAATACTAAAGTTACTTTTCCTGATAATCAGTAAGACATATTTTAATGTTTTTCAAATGGCCCTTTCCAGGTTGAAATAACATAAGAAAAGATATTTTCTTTTTCAGAAAAAACATCTCTGATCTTCTCAACTGGATAGATCATTTTTTTTACAATGACATAAAGTTCGGATGAAGAACAAGGGGATACATCGTCCATGTTTGTATGGAGCCTGCATTGAAGTTCATGTGAAAATTAATGTTCAGTCCCCCTTGGGAAATTAAACTGTTTTTCTTGTTACATAGATTAAGTACTTCCAAGGATTGTTTAATTTACATGTCTGCAATATTTTTAACTTTATATTTTAAAATGCAATTAGTATATCTCAATGAAACATTTGTATTACCAAGAAGAATTCATTTTGGTGACTTTTTACTATGCAACCCTGCGCCTTTGGCTTACCCTGTTTATAGGAAACAAAGGGATACTTTCAAGATCAAAAGCAGCTAATACAAAGCTCATCAGACTTTTGCAGAATGTCCAGATTTTTGCCTCATATTTTTGGTCTGTTCCTCATAACATCTGTGTTTTTCCTGGCCAATCACTGAAGATTAAAGTTACTAAATATTAATATACATTTGAGTTTCAGAAAAATGCATGCTAACACAAATCCTGTTATTCTAGCAACTTTCCAATGTTATAAAAGCAATATTTAAAATCTGTTCCTACATTTGGGCCTTTGTCCTCCATTATTTTATGCTTTGTCCAAATTTATTGTGCTAAGAGGCATGTGTCTATGATCCAAATGACCTGAGTTCAAATAGCAGCATGGGCAATGTAAGACCTTGGTGGGGGTGCAATGTGATGAATGCAAGTAAGAGATAAGGATCAATTTCCCAACTTCAGGAGGAGGAGGGGGTGATGGTTCCTGGCTTGGCTAAGTAGAAGCTTGCACAAAAGCTGATAACTGATGGGATATAGGCTTGGAATGATAAACTGGTGACAGTAGCTCTCAGAGGCATGCGTGTGTGTGTGTTTCTATGTGATTAGGAGCACACACATATCAGAGGGAAGGTATTGAATTTCTCAAAGTAATGCATTGCCTATGCCACAAAAATCAAAGGGTTTATTTATTTTATTTTGACATTTGTTAACCAGGATAAGTCTGACTGGGCAGGGGCCCTTTTTCAGTGGAGGCCTGGGGAGAAAAATCTCTATACACAAAAACAAAGTAAAAAAGAAGTCTAAACAAGCTCCATACATTAAAAGGTAAATAAGGTTGTAGTAGGGAAGGGACAAGGAAAAAGTCTGTAAAGCCTGTACTAGAATGAGACAGGTTGCTGAATGAAGGCAATGTCTGATTGTCAAGGCTAAAAGAACAGATTTCTCTTTGCGGTCTTGGCTTGGGGATAAACCATCTAACTCTGGCAAGTGGGACAGATTACCCTTGGTCATGATTGGATTAAAAAGACAGGTCTCCATCAGGTGCCATTCAGGAAGGTAAGTCAGATGCATCTAGTTGTGCAAGGAGGGTGACCACATCCATGGCCGCTAGTGGATGATAGGCATAAGTGGAGACACCCAAGTACCTCTATTGCTGCCTGCATGATGGCCTCAAAAAGAGTGGATAATACAAAATTAACACTACAAATGGTATATTCCAGAGAGCCGAAATACGTTATGGTAGAGGCCGGTCAAATTTACGGGATAAGCTTGGCTATAGTTAAGCTTGAAGACAGGAAGAAAAGGTATTTTAGAAAGCAAAGTGAGTGAAAATGTTTTTAAACTAACACATGGTCACACATATGTTTAAACATGCTTGCCTATCAACTGTGAGCAGAACACGCACACACACACACACACACACACACACACACACACACACACACACACACACACACACACACACACACACACACACACACACACACACACACACACACAGAGGACAAAAGGGCACTACAGCCATAAAACGCTATATATAAGACAATATTTTTAAATATTTATTACATACTATGTCCTTGACATCCAATAAATGCAAAAATCACTTGTTATGTCATCCTGTTCTGAAAGCCATCAATGTTACACAATATAAAAATTATTTAGTACAGATTTGCAACTATTTTGAGCATTTCAGCTATTTCAATACTATATTTTGGACTGGCTTTGAAGTCACTTCTACAAAAACTAAATAAATTTGAAAGAGCTGTTTTATGAAATGACTAACTACTGTGAGGTAGGTTTCCTTCTTTTGCATTTAAGTGGAAAGTTATTTCAAAGGAATAACAACTAGGGCTTTGTGATTAGTGAAACCAAAGAGATATTTTCCCCCTTTTTGAATAACACCAAACATAATCTGTCTGCTTTACAGATTTTTAAAACATTGAATTGTAACATTTTGAGACAAAATGCTTCACTAACAACTTTATAAAAGCACTCAGTGGAAGCCATAGTTACATGCCATGAGAGCAAGATATTTATCGCTAAATCCAGCAGACTCCACAGCACTACTTACAAAAAAAAAAATGCAAACACCATTTAATGATTTATAGTAAGCTGGGGTACTGCAAACCACACAGGAAAATATAGAAATGTGTCATAGAAGGCAGCCAGCTAGATGTTGAGCCAGGCTACCTCTAAACCAGCTCTTTGATCAGAAAATAATTGACAGGTACTGATAAGACAGAGAGCTAGAGCAGGCTGTGTGTAGCATGTGTTCTCCACACATGTATATACTTACATTGTGAGGTAACCCATTTCTTGTAGAAACCAATATTTGTCTGAGCCTAAGTATACTGGCTTCTGGGACATTTCAACAGCACATGGGAGATGCTGTAGGTGTGTCCCAGACAGCTGCCAGTCATATCCCATTGCAATTCCTAGCAATAATGTGCAATGCAGTGGATGAGTACACACACTTCCCATCTACAGTCATGGAGTGATGAAATGTCATGCACCATTTCTACATCATGGCTAACTTCCCCCATGTCTTCGGTGTCATAGATTATACCCACTTTCCTATTAAAACCCTGATGTACCTAAAGCAGAAATGTACATAAATAGAAAGGGGTGACCATCAATGAATTGCTTAACAGATGGCATTATATCAAATATATATGGTGACACCGCCTGGTAGTGTCTATGATGCTGCTATATGAAGAGACAGTGGTCTGAGGGCTGCTTTCCATCATGGTTGAATATCTATGGAGCTACTACTGGATAAGTACAAGAACTCAGCTATGATGTAATCAGAACCCACACCTGTCAACAGCATGCATGATGATAACATATGTGTTATCTCCTCTCCACCACTAGGTGACTGCAGTTATCCACTTGAGCTGTCACTAATGATGACATACAGAGTCCCATTCAACCGTACTGAGAACGCATACGATAGATCATAAATTGTGACAAGAAACTCTATTGAACATCTGTTTGGCATGGTGAAATCCAAATTTAAATGTCTGGACACATGCAGGTGTACACTGCAATACACACCTGAAAGGGTAGCAAAGGTGATTACTGTGTATGCCCTGCTACATAACATGTAAACAGTAAAACATGGTGGCTTGCCATTTGCAGGTGGGGATGACCTACCCCAAAAACTCCAGATGTCTGAAGATATCACAGCTGTCAGAGGAGGATCAGGAGGAGGTGGGGGGAATAGGTGAGGATGACAGAAGATGCAGACACAAGTCCTAACTCAGGCTGGTAACATGGCAACATCTGACATAAACACACACACACACACACACACACACACACACACACACACACACACACACACACACACACACACACACACACACACCTTTGAGCCATGACAAGTCACACTTGCATAAGTACACAGAGTAAACACTGATGTTCATGTGTTGCCCCACAATGGCAGCACAGATCACAGCTAATGGAAATGAACCATTAGGCATACACATTGAACATCAACATAACATAATCTTAATGTATACCAGTATGAATGTATGCAAAACACTGAGAGGAAACATCAGTGCAGGATCACCGAAGAAGAACACACAGGCCCATGTGTGAAATGCATGAGGTATGCACAGTTGTCAATGAACAGATAGGATATCATCATACAGATTAATAGCATGGAATGTTTCCTCTCAGGCAACCACTTTTATAAAAATGCTATTCACTGCACAATTCTGCTGATGGAACACAAATATAAGAATACATTAATATTTGTGAAATAAAAATACTTAATAAGGTAGTGTATATGTTTCAATGTTTTGAAATGTATGACACGCTTGTACATCCTGGAACACCTGATTCAGTACCTCACTGGGTATACAACAGTTATAGTTAGATGTTGGTATAATCTGATGCAAGGAGCACTATTATTGCATCCAGGGGAGCCAAGGGTGGCCCACCTCCAATGGAATTTCTCACCCTCTCACAGCGGTGTATTCTGTTAGCTGCATGGAGGATCCTATTAGAGCAACATTGCTGACAGGCCTCCCTGGGTCTATTGTGACCACTTACAGCATTGATCATGTTTGTCAGGTCCGTCCATACTTCATTCCTTCACACGGTATTTCCTGTCCATCCAATAAGGCTGCAGCCATGCAGACACAGAACCTTGATTATAATTTCATTCTCTCTCTCTCCCTCTGTGAAAAATTGTCTTCCCTGCTTTGATTTGACATCTGGAAGACTGTGTGATATTCATATGATATTTTATATGGGGGCTCACATATTGACATGCTGTGCAGCACACCCAATGGAAGTTATAGAGAAATATTGAAGAATAATCATTCATATTAATATGAATTGTTATCCATTCATGGCTATATACCAACACAATAAACAGTGAAAAGTCAAAGCCATCACCATATTGTTTCTATTAGATTAAATGTACTAACATCTGTAAACCAGTCAGTAAACATACAACGTACAGAAACCCTCAGAACTCATCAGTTTCCATAAACATACTACAGACAGTACAGGTTAACCAGAAATGAACATGGATATGTTTTCATTTTGGCTATATGTATAGTACGTGTATTACTAAGCATCAGTGAATGCCCGTAAAGTAGTCTGTCAACATACAACATACAGAAACCTCAGAAATCATCAGTTTCCTTAAACATAACACAGACATTACAGGGTAATGAGAAATTACTATGGATGTGTTTTCTTTCATTCTTTGTCTACTGTTCACCAGGGCTGTTTCCTTTTATCCATACAACTGTACATGTGGAATATCTGCTTGTCACTGATAACACATTTATCCAACTGTGTGTATATTGTTCAATCCTACTACTTTCCATTATGTCACAGACAGGTTGTATTGCAGACAATTTTTCCCCAAAAAGGACTGATTTTATTTATAAAAGTACAGTTGCGTACACTTACCATAAATGTAGATGTTCAAGTGTATTCACTGTTGCAATCATCACACTTGGGTTATCTGCCTGCAGGTAGTTCTCAGTCGGCCCGAATACCAAAGTTTTAGGATTTCTGCATTGGATGCTGTCGCTTCTTCCATGACGTCAGGTCATCTGGGGTATAAAACAGGCAGCCGATGCCATTACATCAGTTTTTCTTGCCCCAAATGTCAGGAGCCCCCAAATAGGAAGCTAGTATATGGTGGGGACCTCCACCAGTAAAAAGTAAATACCATTGCCATTAGAAATGGCCATAGAGAGGAGAGTTAGAAATATAGAGAAAGCCAGGGGGCTGGAGGGAGGGAAACCAGGACTGCAACAGTGAATACACTCGAATATCTACATTTATGGTAAGTGTACACAACTGTACTATGTTGTTTGTCTTTCACTGTTGCAGTCATCACACTTGGGTTGATTCCCAAAGCTGAGGAAGGGTGGAGGCAGTCACAAAGTGTTAGGGCTGGCTAGTAGGCTTTGCAAGACTGCTGTAGCAAATCCAGCTCTGGATTTAGACAAAATTGGTAAGTGGTAATGCTTGGTGAAGGTGTGTACAGAACTCCAGGTAGCAGCTTCCAGAATATCCATGGTAGGGACTCCCCTGAGAAATGCTGTAGAGGTGGAAGTAGCCCTAGTGGAATGTGGTTTGATCCCCTTTGGGGTAGGTTTTCCATAGTGCTTGTAGCAGAAATGGATGCAGTGTGCTATCCATTTGAAATAGTTTGCTTTGAAATGGCCCTACCCTATTCCCCTCTAGCAAAGCTGATTAGCAGCTGGTCATATTTTCTGAAGGGTTTAGTCCTGGCAAGGTAGAGCGTGAGCTGTCTGTGCACGTGCAAGGAGTGCAGGATCCTTTCCCCTTTATTCTGAGGGTTAGGTTGGCAAATGGATGGATTGGTTTAAAGCCACACTGGACACCACCTTAGGCATAAAGGATGGCTTAGTCCTGAGGGAAACCTTGTCAGCATGGAAAATAATGAAGGGTTCCACAGTCATTAGTGCCTGTAACTCCAACACTCTTCTTGCTGAAGTTATAGTTAAAGCAGGACTGTTTTCCAAGAGAGGAATTTTTAACTCTGCTGAAGCTGCAGGTTCAAAAGGGGGAAGCGTGAGTTTTTCCAGTACAAAGTTAAGGTCCCAGGCTTGGTGAGTGCTCTCCTAGGGGGCCTTAAGTTGTTAGCCCCTCACAGGAACTGTTTGATGAGAGGGTAAGAAAATAGAGGTGGCTCAGTATTATAATGAGCTGAGATGGCAAAGGCATGAATTTCAATGGTGGAGAAGGATAGACCTCTGTGGAGTAGCTCTGCTAGGTAATCTACGATTAGAGGTAAGGAGGGCACAGCTGTGTCCTTCCCGTGAGACTGATTCCAAGAACAATATCTTTTCCACTTTTCAGCATAGGATTTCCTAGTACTGGGCCTTCTGGCTTCAAGATTGACGCCCAACACTTGTTTCCTGAGGGTTGCTGGTGGTGTATTCAAGGGATAAGCCAGGCAGCAAGGTTTAGGTATTGAAATTGTGGATGCAAAATCTGTCCTTCCTGCTGAGACAGCAGGGTAGGAGTCTGGTGAAGGTGGCAGGGTGGCACTGTTGTCAGACTGCACAGGAGTGGGTACCAGTGTTGGCGTGGCCAGTCTGGGGCAATAAGAATTGCCCTTGGCTTGTCCTGTTTTAGCTTGAGTAGTACTCTTGAGAGGAGGGGCAGAGGGGGAAAGGCATAAATTGAGAGGTTTTCCTATTGAAAGGATAAGGCATCCACCTTCCAGGCCCTGCCCTGAGGGTTCCTGGTGCAGAATTTGCTCAACTGGGGGTTCTCGTGGGAGGCAAATAGGTCCACCTCCAGTGTTCCCCACCTCTGGATCAGAAGGTTGAAGGTGTTGGGCTCCAATTTCCACTCATGTGGGTCTAGGAGATTTCTACTTAGGTTGTCTGCTAGTGAATTTTGTTTGCCTGGCAGGAATTGAGCTTGTAGATGCACTTGGTTGCTCAAGGCTGTGTTCCACAGGGCCATGACTAGCCTGCAGAGAGGGTATGAATAGATTTCCCCCTGCTTGTTTATGTACCACATAACTGTGGTGTTATCTGTTTTTATAAGCAGTTGTCCTGGAAGGATTAGGTATTTGAAGGCTGTCAGAGCATTCTGTACAGCTAGCATCTCTTTTTGATTGATGTGCACGATAATCTGGGCTGGGCTCCAGTGGCTCTGAATGCACTTGCCTGCCATGTGAGCCCTCCATGCATAGCCTGATGCATTTGTTGTCAGGGTTTGGACAGCGAGGGGTTAAGTGAAAAGCAGTCCCTTGTTGTGGTTCCATGCTTCTGACCACCAAAGGAACTCTGCCCTTAGACAAGGTATGATTGGAATGACTGCTTCCAGGTCCTGAGAATGCTGGCACCAAAGACTTTTTAAGTACCATTGAAGTTTCCTTATATGCAGTCTTGCATATGGAATTAGCAGAATACATAAGGCCATAAACCCTAGGGCTTGAAGTATTTTCCTTGCAGATAGCTGGGTTCTGGTGGCCATTTGTTTGAAGTAATTTGTCAGATAGACCTGTTTTTCTCAAGTGAGAAATGCCATCTGGGAAATTGTGTCCAAGCTTGATCCCAGGAATACAATCTTTTGATTGGGCACCAGTTGTGATTTATTTTCATTGATGGTGTACCCCAATGAAGTGAGAAGGCTTTTTACAAATGCCAGGTGCTGAAGCAGCAATTCCTGACTGTCCGCCTGAATCAAGCAGTCGTCCAAGTATTGGAAAATTTGGATATTTCTCTGCCTGCAGTATTCAATGGCTGGGGCCAGACACTTTGTAAATACTCTGGGTGCAGTAGATAAGCCAAAGGGAAGTGCAGAGAACTGATAATGCATAAAGCCTGCCCTGAAGCGTAGATATTTTCTGCATGACTCCCTTAATGGGATGTGCAGATAAGCTTCTTTTAAGTCTAGAGTGACTAATCAGGCATCCTTGATTAGCATAGGGTGAAGCTGTTGCAGGGTAAGCATCTTGAATTTTGGGACAACCAGAAAAGTGTTGAGAGCTGATAGTTCCAGGATTGGGTGCCAAGAGCCCTCTTTTCTGGGCATTGGGAAAAGTCTGGAGTAGAAACCCTGACCCCTTTGTTCCACTGGAACAGGTTGAATAGCTCTGATATTGCACAGGAAAGTACTTGCTTCTGAGCCTCTGCCCACTGGTTTGGAGGAAGGTCTGGAAACCCTCTTGGGGTTGGCAGTGACTGAAAGTAGAATCTGTATCCTTGGGATACAATGTTTAGGACCCATCTGTCCTGAGTAATGGACATCAAGGTTTTTGCATGAAGGGCAAGTTTTCATAGGTTCATAGGTTCATAGATTACTACTAAGCTAACTGCCCTTGCAAGCCATTTTAAGCTTAGCCAATTATCCCTTGTGAGACTTAAACCTTGCACCTTGTGTTTGTAAGGCAAACACCTTAACCATTAGGCCACCCTCCCAACCCCTCCTATGGGCACCAGTAATTGGGCAGGGCTGGGAAGGATAACTGAAAAGTCACTGTGAACTTTTTCCATAAGGGGGTGGCTTTCCACTCCCTGTTTTTGAGGTGGGGGCACACCATTGTTTAGATCTCTGCATACCCTGAGACTGTAGTCTGGGTGGCCTGTTTCCCCTGAGCTTGGTCTGAGAAGGCCTGGAAGTGGCTGGAAAGGACCAGATTTTAGAAGGCCAATGCCTACTGAAACTAGGTGGTTGCACTTGTAAGAATTCTTTAACAGTTTGCATAGATTTAGCTTTATCTTCCATCTTCTTAAGAACCTCTTCTGCTTTGGTGCCAAATAAACAGTCCTTATTTAAAGGAGTGTCTAGTAATTTGGATTTGACATGAACTGGCAAGGTTTGTTCCTTCAGTCAAGCATGCCTTTTCAGTACAGACCCAGTGACTGCAGCCCTGCAAAATGCTTCTAGGGCATCAAAGCCACACTACAAAGTATGCTTACTAATTTGGTCTGCAGAATGCATTAGCTCCTGTAAGTCTTAATTTTCTGCACAATCTGGAAATAACACCATTGCTTGTTTAATTAGTTCCATAATATGCTGCTGGTACTTCAACATGTGAAAATGGCAATTCAATGCCCTGCTTGTTCTTTTTACTACATATTGATAATAAACACATCAGACTGCTAACCAGTCATAAGTGGAGTCCCACAGGGTTCGGTCCTGGGTCCTCTCCTGTTTGGTATCTACTTTTCTGAAGTCCAGACCAGCACAAAGGGACTCTGGCTGGCAAAGTTTGCAGATGATTGCAAGCTGGGAGCTATTATTAACTCTCCAAGTGATGCTGACATCCTACAGAAAGGCCTCAATGAGACCGACTGGTGTCAGAACCATGGCCTTAAGCTCAATGCCATAAACTGTGTCTTCATCCCCTTTGGGTAAAACCTGGTTCCCTTGAATTACTACATTGATGGTAGTCCACTGAATACAGAAGGTGTTATAAGAGATCTGGGAACACAGGTTAATAGCAACCTCTCTTTTGACCACCATGTTGCCACTGTGGCCAGAAAGTCCTTCTATGTGGCACAAATAAATAAATAAATAAATAAATAAATAACTACATAAATCTCATTACTAAGGGTTTTGCAGTTTTGCATCCAGGAATAAAGAGACCATTGTCTCCCTCTACTCATTCCTCATTAGGCCAATCATCAAGTACAATGCCCCATCTGGCATGTACCTCACTAGACACTTGCAACAACTGGAGAGGCCACAAACATACCTCACAAAGATGATCCTAGGCCTTAAACACGTGTCCTATATGGACAGACTCAAAAAACTCCAACTATTCTCTGTCTCATATTGCCTATTTAGAGTCAATCTCTGCTTGACTTACAAAGCCATGTCTGATCCAGCTTTGTTAGAAATGCTACATCTAAAGAAATCTCAATCCCTCCACACCACACGCTCCAGAGACCTCAACCTCATTACCACAATCAACAGAACATGCTGGAGGGACAGGTTCATTACCCAGAGTCTGCCATGCTATGGAATAGACCTCCTATGCATGTCAAGCAGAGCACCTCACTAGCCCTCTTCAAGAAAAATCTTGATAACTGGATAGGAAATATAAAATACACCCCAGGGATCACTCCAGTGGCTCTACTCAACAGAGGCACCAGGAACTAAGGTTGGGTAGTACATTGCCCGGATAATCCTATGGACTAAGCTTGGAAAGGCTCCAGGGCCATTAGCCTAGCACACACCTATGAACCTATGAACCTATATGTTATTCAGGGGATGTCAACATAGAACATTACTTGCACATAAACCTCAGTTACAGTTGACAGTCATTCTCATACTGATACCTCCACATATTTGTGTGAGGCACATATAGAAATTATGGACTATGGAAGCTAGGAGTTTCTGTTAGATTGTCTGCTTGAGATTTTTGTAATGCATATTGTGAAGATATGTGAAGGCTGCCAGCCTAGCTAGATAGAATTTTGTAGATAATTATGTCATTTGTAAATATTAATATAAGCCAGTCTTGTTCTCTTAAATGTTAAAATGTAACCACATTTCACTCTGCTGGAGAAAAACTGATAATTGTTTGATCTCAAAACTCAGAGCCAAGATGTATGGATGAAGGAATTCTTCCTATTGTTTTGAGACCAGAGTTAATTGCTAGAATTTACATGTATAATGTCATTTGTTGCTGTGTTTTCCAGGTGCAAGCTTTCTAAGAAAAGTAAATGTAGAGTTTCTGTCAGCCTGGGAACCAGAGAATTGTTAAGAATTATGTAATCTAAAATGAGTCAGCAGGATATATTATAAATTTAAAGGCATTTCTCAGAGACAGAATCGGAGAATTTTGTATTTGTCTTGAGAACATCAAACTCACCAGCAATCTGCCTGTGCTCTGTATGTTAGTAGGATCTTAGACTTTAGTGTCTTTCTGTATTGATGTCAGCACTATTCTACTGTATTATTTTAAGCATTTTCCTGTGATCTCAGAACTCTTGACTAGCACTGTGTAGTAAGAAGTATTGTCTTGTGTTTTTATTTATTATTAAATATTTTTAAACCTTTCAACTGTGGCTGTTTTGTGTAGAGATAATTTAAGCTCTAGAGTACATTGCATGTATATAGTGATACTGGCCAAGCCACTCCAATAATCCTTAAAAAGTTCTGGTCACACTTATTAATTGGATAATAATATTGCACAGTAATAATTGGACACACTCTGGTAAGGGCCTTTTTAGTAGCTGATAAGTAAGGGTCCTGGTGGCAGTGATTACTACCTTATAGCCTGGACAGAAGGGGCACAGCTAGTGAACCTGTGCCAGCCTTCCCCAGGAGTGTATGTGTGGTTGTATATAACTCATGTCTCAAAGTGTGTGTATATGTGTGTATGAGTGTGTGTTTGTGTGTGTGTGTGTGTGTGTGTGTGTGTGTGTGTGTGTGTGTGTGTGTGTGTGTGTGTGTGTGTGTCAGGGATCTAGAGAGAAAGGGAGAAACCAGCCCCAGACTGACTGTGATCTCTGTGTGCTCTTAAGGGAAATTGTAATTTACTGTATGTGTATTTGTTGTCTTTCCCAATGTGGATGCCCCTCACTGGTGTTAGTGTTGAGGATTGATACTCCTTGATTACTGGGCCAATGCACGGGTGTCACATATTAATTGTTTGTCAGTGGTGGGATATCCAAACCACATATTAATTGATTGACAATTGGCTTATAGTGGTGTGGGTAGTGAATTCCTGTAGCTTGTGTACAGTGATCACTGAAGGTGTTTTTGTACTCTAAATCAGCCACGCAGTGAATATTCAGAGTTCAGATCACACTTGGTTTATTTCTTTTGAGCTTACTTAGTCAGGGAGAGCAGGCAAGCATGTCAGTAGAGGAGTATGCCAAGCTGTCAAGGAGACAGTTGGCTGAGATGTGCCAGGCTAAGGGACTGGTGCATGGAGATCTGACTATTGAAGACATGATTGCAGCTTTGGTCACAGCTGCAACAGAAAATAGCAATCAGGATGGTGATCAGACTGGCCGTGGAGATGTACAACACTCAGGGAATGGACAGCTCAACCTTTGTGCAGAAGACTTAAAAATCCATATGGAGCTAAACAGACTTGAGTTGGAGGCCAGTTATTTGGAAACAGAAGCAGCAGAGAGTGTGAGACAACTACAGGCTGAGGAGAATAAGAAACCACAAAGCCTGGAAGTTGAGAAGAAGGAAAGGCAGAGGCAGCATGAAAAGGAGATGCTGACTCTTCACCAGAGTCATGGAGGTAATGGGGAAGGGAGTAACCAGACCCAGAAGCACAAAAGGTCAGTAAATTTCTTCTGCAGTTTACAGATGGGGATACGTTTGATAGTTTCATTCATATGTTTGAGAGTATGAAAACAGTATGGTGTTGACCAAAGGCTCTGGGTACGGTTCCTGACCCCCTTACCCCATGGTAAAGCTGTAACTATTTTGTCCAAAATGTCTGACATTGACTGTTTTAATTATACTGCTGTTAAGAACTCTTCATTAGAAATTTTTTAAGCTAACTCCTGAAACTTATAGGAAAAAGTTTCATGAGCATAGATGCAAGGCAGATGAAAGTGTGTGTGAATATGTTGCTAGACTGAGCACTTATTTTCATAGGTGGGTGAGTGGATAGCAGGTCACCAATTTTGAAGGGCTGGCAGACCTTTTGGTGAGGGAACAAGCCCTTAGCACTTTGCCTGAGGACATGCGGATCTGGTTAGCTGATAGACAATGTGCTACTTCAGATGAGTTGGGGAAGAAGGGAGAACTATACCTAGCAAGCAGGGCATCCCTGCACAGAAAAGGGACCCCAGTACTGCTCATGGGTTTAAAGGAACCCTTGGTGGGCAGCCCAGACTGCCCCAACAAAATCTGCCATTAGAAGGGGAAGCCACTAGTCCAGGTACACATTCAGAACCTAAAGTTAAATGTTTTGAATGCAACCAGTGGGGCCATGTGGCATACAGATGTCCATGGAGGCAAGGTTGGGAACAAAAGGTGAGAGAGACAGTAAGTGGAAAAGACAAAATGCCAATAGTAGGCTGTCTTGAGACAACAGGGGTACTAAACTACCATCCTGCAGATGTCCTGACAGGGAAGGATTTTGATGAGGCAGTACCATGTGTTTATGCAGTTACATGCAGTCAGGCTTCCAGAAAAGCATGTGTGACTGGTAGCTTGGGGAGACCCAGACAGACCACATACTTGCAGCCAGCACTGGTGAGGTGGTTACTTCAGGGAGGGAGCTACTCTGTAGCAGTGAGACTGAAGGTAAACAACAGCTTCTTGTGGGTACCGATGTTCCCTTGGACAGAGTAACTGCAAAGGTAGAGATGAGTAGTAGTACCCAGACTGACAGTGAGGCACCACTGTCAGAGGATGCCAGACTTCCTGTGGAAGGGGAGCTGGGAAGTGTTATGAAGAGAGAGTTGAGACAGTCTCATCTCTCAGACTCTACATTGCAAGGCCTGAGGTAGGTAGCTAGTGAGGCACCTGATTCTCAAGGGAAGGGGGAATCTGTATACTGGGTCAAAGGGTTGCTGTATAGAGAGTGGACCCATGAGGGAGGGCTAGAAGGGGAGAGAATACAGCAGTTGATAGTGCCTAGATCCTACCATCTGGTGCTTATAGCCACAGCCCATGATATTCCCTTTGCAGATCATATGGGCATAAAACTTATGAAGAGATGTATTATACAGAACTTTTATTGGCCTGGAATTACCAGAGATGCAACAGAGAACTGAAGGACCTGTGAGCAGTGCCAAAAGGTAGGCACGGTAGGAGACAAGGTGAGAGCTCCTTTGATGCCTCTGCCTGTGAC
Organism: Protopterus annectens; assembly: GCF_019279795.1. Classification (NCBI taxonomy): domain Eukaryota; kingdom Metazoa; phylum Chordata; order Ceratodontiformes; family Protopteridae; genus Protopterus; species Protopterus annectens. The sequence goes on along the minus strand of NC_056744.1, from coordinate 204,325,183 downwards.
TGAAAAGTAATTTCAGAGGGTAGCTATGGATATTTTGAGACCTCTGAGTACCCCAAGTGCCACAGGGAAAAAGTATATCCTAGTAGTAGTAGATTATGCTACAAGATACCTTGAGGCAGTGGCTTTGTCCTCCATTGAGGCAGAAAAGGTGGCAAATGCTTTGTTACAGATTTTCAGCAAGGAAGGTTTCCAAAAAGAAATACTGACTGACAGGGGTGCCAGTTTCATGTCAGACCTGCTGGCTTGTCTATGGAAGTATTGTGGGGTGAAGCACCTGAAGACCACACCCTACCATCCCCAGACTAATAGTCTTGTTGAGAGGTTAAACTCTACAATCAAGTCCATGCTATAGGCATTTGCAGACCAGTTTAAGGGGATTGGGACAGATATTTGCCTCGTCTGTTGTTTGCTTACAGAGAGGTTCCCCAGGAATCCACAGGTTTTTCACCCTTTGAGTTACAGTATGGGCATAGAGTGAGGGGACCTCTAGATTTAATTTGTGATGAGTGGGAAAGTGAGTATGAATCTCACAAGGAGTCTGTTGTGGCATATGTCCAAAACCTCAGGACAAGGCTCAGGGAACTCATGGGCTTGGCCCAGGAGAACCTGGCAGTAGCCCAACAACAGGAAAAGGTATGGTATGACAGGAATGCTTGAGCTAGAGAGTAAGCTGTAGGGCAGCAGATAATGGTTCTCATTCCTGTTAGACACAGACCCTACAAGATGGTAAGAAAGGTAATTGATGTTAACTACATGGTAGAACTGCTAGGCAAGAGGCAGGGGCACAAATTGTACCATGTTAACATGATGAAACATTACTATGATTGGGAGGCCCTTGTGCTGAGTATTTGCAGTGGGTTGCAGGAGGAGTCTGAGGGAGATCTGGTGACTGATCACCTCAGTGAGGCTTGGACTGACACCTCAGTGGAAGTGATGGCAATGTCCCAGCAGCTATCTCCTACCCAGGTTTGAGAAATCCGAGCAGTGTTACAGGAGTCTGGGGACATGATCACTGGGAAACCAGGGTGCACTCACCTGGTGCAGCACCAGGTGGATACAGGACCCCAGAGGCCTATTAGGCAGGCCCCTTATAAAGTGCCTGAGAGAGTCAAACAGACTCTGAGGGAGGAGATACAGGAAATGTTAGAGCTAGGGGTAATTCAGGAGTCCAACAGTCCCTGGGCCTCCCCAGTGGTGCTGATGCCAAAGAAGGATGGCAGCACCATGCTCTGTGTGGACTACAGGAAATTAAATAGTCACACAGAGTCAGATGTTTACCCCATGCCTAGGACAGATGAGGCCCTAGAGCAGCTGGCTGGGGCTAAGTATCTTACAACCATTGATCTTACCAAGGGTTACTGACAGATGCCCTTGACTCCCAGCACTACGAAGATGTCAGCCTTTGTGACTCCTTTTGGCTTGTATGAGTTCACGAATATGCCCTTTGGAATGAAAAATGCCCCAGCGACTTTCCAGGGACTGGTAGATTATATCCTAGCAGGAACAGGAGGGTCTGCCCTTGCTTACTTAGATGATATTGCCATCTACAGTCATTCCTGGCAAGAGCACCTTCAACATGTCAGGGAGGTGCTGAGCAGATTACAGAGGACAGGGTTGACCATTAAACCCAGCAAATGTCAGGTGGGTATGGCAGAGGTCTCCTACCTGGGACATAGAGTGGGGAGTGGTAAGATCAGGCCAGAACCTGCCAAAGTGGAAGCTATTCAGGCATGGCCTGCACCTGTTACTGAAAAGCAGATGAGGGCATTCTTAGGGACAGCAGGGTACTACAGAAAGTTTGTCCCCAGTTATAGTATCATAGCTGCTCCCCTCACAGACATGAAAAGGAAGAACAGGCCAGATAAGGTAGTGTGGACCACAGCATGTGAGCAGACATTTCAGAAGCTTAAAGAAGCTTTGGGAGGACCCCATCCCTAGGATTCAGCAAACTTCCATGCAAGAATAGCTTATTCTTGCATGGAAGGGACTGTTCCCGTGCAGCACGGCAGCATGCCATGCATATTCATGAAGGCATGCTGCTGTGCTGTTATACGAACACAGTTCTGTGTATGAGTGCAGGGGATGTGTCTGAGAGCAGTGCTCTCACAATATGCATGTCCTCTGCACACCAGAATTGCCATACAGCAATTTAAATAGAGCAAGATCACTCGATACACCTCTCAACCCATCAGAGAAAGAAATCTGGGCAAAGCTATAAGGGACAATTGCCACTACAAACTTAGAAAGTTGATAGAATAACAGGTTTAGCATTAGCATGAATATTCTGAAGGGTATGAAGTATATAACGCACACCTCTCAACCCATCAGAGTAAGAAATCTGGACAAAGCCATAAGGGACAAATACGAAATGTTGCCATTACAAACTTATAGAAAGTTGATAGAATAACAGGTTTAGCATTAGCATGGATATACTGAAAGGTACGAAGTAAAAAACGCAACAAATATTTTTTTTTTCACATCTGCAATAAAGTTTAAGCATAGCTGCATGGGTGTACCTGTTGCTTAGCTATACTTAGCCCAGCTGAAACAGCAAGATAAGTGAAACAGCAATAGACATCCAACATAAGCAGTAGTGCAATAGTGTAGTGGTTAGAAATTGCACGTTGCATGTAGCCATTCATGGTTCGAGCCTTACCAAAGCCACTTCCATTCTGTATGTGAAATCATTACAATTTTAATTTGTATATTTATGAAGGAAGTAACATATATTTCTCAACCAGAGTGTCCCATACAGTATAGTCACACAAGAATAAATGTAATGAAAGCACATTGGGAGATGTCAGGGAAGATAAACAAGAATATATATAATGAATGAGGAATCAATCCCATACAGGTGGTAGTCCAATAATATAAAACATAAGTAATGCTAAGCATTGCACAGCTATGCTGACCAGGTGTAAGCATTGTGTAAATGTGAATGCTAAGCAATGAGTAGCCCAGCTAAGTAGATTTGCCCATTGGTAAGCAGTGCTGAACCTGCCCCTTTAAATACTGCCAACCTTAGCTAAGCAGGTTTGCCCATAGCTTAGCTTAGCTCAGCATATTCAAAATCATCCAATCATGGCAAAGGGCAGGAAATTGGCCA